>NC_056703.1:7567297-7699797 GCF_018831695.1 Puntigrus tetrazona
ACAGAAGTGTCAGTTTGTCTCCTGTTTTTTGATATTTTTTGTTTTTTTTTTTTAAACATGATTTCTGGTAAGCAGACTTTGGTAGCCCTACTTTGACGTGTCAATCACAGCAAATTCTATTATAGAAAACATATTTATGTATATTAAAGTTCCAGCAGCTTTAAATACATGTAGCACAAATATATCAATATCGCTTTGCCCTTTGTTGTGTGAAGTTTCCTCACAATTTCCATACACCAACAGGCTTTAGCTGTAATACGGCAGCCATGATTGCTTGCTGATTGGCCGCAGGGGGAGGGGCTTTTTTTGTTCTAGAGAGAATTTGATTGGACAAATATTTGTGTAGTGCAAGTTGAGTCATCAGTATTTTTATAATCGCATTCAAATTTTTCTAGGAGGAGCATACTATAGAACAAACCCACAATTGAAAATAACGTCTGCTAAATGTAAAAAAGAGAGCACGTGGACTTCTTTTTTTCCCGTGACGAATTTTGCAGTATTCAATTTGCATGACAAAACACACACTCAGCTCCATTTTTTTTTTTGGTTGCAGAAGCATACGAATTTCTCGTCGTCACAGGGAGGGAAAAATCTGGCGATCAAGCATTACGTTGGTTTCGAGATAGTCTACATCATAGGGGCTCGAGTAGTATGTGGATGATTGGGTGTTGAGTCTGCATAGGATGCACTGTTGTCAGGGAGAAGTGCAAGTCACCTTCACGCGGTTGGCCCAGAAGCCCATATCTAACGCAGACGATCGCACAACTACACCAACCACGGACGGCGGTCCCGAAACAAGGTCCATTATGTCTGGCTACTAAATCAACGCTTCCAGCCGGGAAGATAGAGCGCAGACCGTTGTTTATTGGCATCGTCGGCGTGAATGAGAATTTGCAGAATCGCCGAGTTGGATGACAAAGCCGATGATGGGTTTATCGCTCCGCTAAACAGATTTAATGCGCCTCTGAATGCATTAACCCCGTCACTGGCGGGTGCAAAACAGGATATCTCGGACCGGAGCGCCTGTGAGGTTTCCCTGAACGCTTTGCAGCACAGCCATGGCTCTGGTGACTCTGCAGCGCTCCCCTACACCCAGCGCCGCATCCTCAGCCAGCACCAACGCGGGGGAGGTGAGTGGAGGCTGACCGGCGGAAGAAATGCCGGGGACGCGTGCGTGAATAGCGCCCAAACCGCTAATATTAGCCGGGCCTGTTGCTCGGGGATCGTTTCTCCTTTCTAATGACGTGCGAATGCGATACTACAAGAAGTCACCGAGTTCAACCCGCTCCGTGGAGCGCGTGCTGAAGTTTTCACATTAGCGAGGAGGAGGAGGTTGATTTTAGGCAGTGTGGAGGATGATGATGATGATGATGATGATGGGGATTAACTTGACTTGCCTAAACAAAACAAAGCATGTCGGTGCTAAATTCCTCTTCTCTCGTTGAAAGGGTGAAATATATTTGCGCACGACGCATGTTAGAATTAATTTTCTGGGCGCACGGTGCAATTGCCATCATCGTTTATTTATCCTACCCGACATGCTTATCGTATTTTTTTGCGCGTTGGGATGATGTAGTAAAACGGCTGCCTTGTATGTGCCGAACGCAGCATCAGTTCAGACGCACCAGAAACACGCTTTACGCCAGTTTCTTAGTAATGCGATACTTCTGACGAATTGAGCGTTTGGCGGTTCTCACCGTGCGCGAGAACGAACCTCATTATCATTCGATCAGCGAGTCGAATCTTTGCGAAGAACAGATTCATAAAACCCCCCCTGAAAACAATATCACTGAATGTGTTTTGGCGCGTGCTGTTGATAGTGAGTTTAAAGTTACCTGATATTACGTGCATATGAATGCTATAGCAGTAAGTCGCGTTAATTTGTTTACTGTGAAGTAAGGTGGGTAATTAAACATTTTTGAATGTTTACGATTTTGCACGCAAGCGATTCAATACGATTTTCTTAAAGCTTATACAAAAACTTTTCCAGAAACGAGAGGTAAATTCCGTTTCATACAGTTTTAACGTGAATATAAATTATAGTTAGGTTCTAAATGTGTCGCTTGACTCAAAAGGGGCGTACTAGGGGTCCACATGATGACTAAATTACTCTTAATATTTTTTTTTTCGTGTTTTGGAGCTGGCTCTTTGAACTGTTCGAAAGAACCGAGTCTTCCCCTCACTACTCTCAGCACACTCACTGCAATGATGTCATTGAATAGATACTCTGCCTGGTGACCAATCATGGGACCCAGAATATTGTCATGATTTTGCTGTTCGGGCTTCTTAGAGACAGCCCACTAATGAGCTAGCCTACTATAGCATAAGCCCACATCCCCCAGGCTTTTTAATGTTTTTTGTAACGTGCCCTAAATCTATCCAAACTGTTTTGTTTTGCTTAAAGATAAAACGTTTCTGTGTACTATTTAAAGAATTCCTTTAAGGCTTACATTTCTGGAGCCGTCTCATCAAACGGCTTTGTATATCCGAACCATAAAATAGAGGCGTTCAAAATTGATCGATATATGCAAAGTAATGTCATACAGTATATACAGCCCTTTTAATTCCACTTCTGCTGTTTTGTTTGGCAGGATTTAGGCAGTGATGACGATCGAAAGGCAAACCTAAGGTCTGTGCTATTTTTATTCGTCTTATTTAATCCATTCATCCATTTTTGACTATGATAATTAATCTTAATTCTGGAGTCTCTTCATAATTGTATGTGTGGCCTATTTCAGCCTGAGTGAAAGTTTCTTCATGGTAAAAGGGGCAGCTCTGTTTTTACAGCAAGGCAGCAGTGCACAAGGGCCCAGGACACCCACCCATCATAAAAATGCAGGTAAACCGTGATCAATTTCATGTGTTTGAGGAAAGAATTTTGCATTTGTCATTTGTTTAACATTTCTTAAAACAATTAAATACTAAATGGTTAGCTGCTTTCGTCTTATCTCGCACTATTTCACAGTTAAATGTTAAGTAGAGTCTTCTGTTTTTACTCTGCCTGGCCATCTCGGGTCCTTGAGATGTTGATGAGACAAAGCAGGTTGAAAATGTGACTTTTAAATGATTTTGTCATTATGACAACAAACTTATCGGTGCATAAAATATTGGTTTGAGCAGTTATCCCATTTCTGATTATTTGTAGGAATTACTGAACCACAACAGTAAAAGTGTATTTTCTGTTAACAGCTTGTGCTACATTATGTTATTGTCGATGAAGATAGTGGCTTACTGACCAGTTTTTTGGTATTTAATTGCTTAACTGTATTGTTGCTGTTGTTGTTAAAGGGGATCTTCCACAGCATCTACAAGTAATGATAAACACCCTCCGTGCCGAGGACAGAATTAAATTAGTAAGTAACTTAAATTGTGTCAAGTGCAATGTAGAAATGGCTCAGAATGTCCAAACACCAATGTGCACCATCTCCATGAACAGGTTGTTAGGTTAGAAAGCGGCTGGACGGACCATGTGCGGTACATGGTTGTCGTCTACACAAATGGGCGTCAGGACACTGAAGAAAACATACTGCTTGGGATGGATTTTACAGATAAGGACAGGTATGAATTCTTTTGCTTTTAATGCGTTCAGTGCATTTTTATGCTACACTTATTGGTAGACACTAATGTTTGTTTGTTTGTTTGTCATAGTAAAAGTTGCTCTATTGGGATGACCCTTCCACTTTGGAGTGATACCAAGATTCACTTGGATGGAGATGGGTAAATATCTTAAATCACTTCCTGTAGGCAAAGGTTAAATCCTACTTCAGGTCCACAGGCATCTTGTCCTTAATGAATGAAAAATCTCACAAGATGCCTATGGACCTAAAGAACGCTTAATAAATCAGTCAGCCTGTCTATCTTAGCTCGCATTTAAAATCACTTTATATTGAGTACAGAGAATGACCTCTGCAGGTTCAGCGCGAAATAACATGTTTATATTCTCTGTGCATGTGACCTGAAGGCTATTGGCAGGCTCATTATGTAGGGAGAATTTTCCACTGGTTTGTGGTGTAAAATTGTTCCACTGACCGACCCCGGAAAGCAGCGTCGTCCTGCTGCCTGCTTATGCATTTCTGTATAATCACAAATTATGTCATAGCTTGTATTTTACGTGCCTAAACTCCTCTGTCTCGTCCCCCAGAGGTTTCAGTGTGAGCACGGCGGGAAGACTACATGTTTTTAAGCCTGTGTCAGTCCAGGCCATGTGGTACGTTAACTATTATGCGTTCTCTTATAGTGCTCTTCCTTTTTTTTTCCTGATGATATTAGTGTATTCTCATGCAGTTGATAAATCTTGATGTATATTGCAGGTCTGCCCTCCAGGTGTTGCACAAAGCATGTGAGGTTTCCCGCAGGTACAACTATTTTCCAGGAGGGATGGCTCTTACATGGGTCGGCTATTATGAGAGCTGCATCGCCTCAGAGCAGAGCTGCATCAATGAGTGGAATGCTATGACAGATCTGGAGACCACACGGCCCGACTCGCCGGTCATGTTTTCTGATCAGTGAGTTTTATAACTCTTACATGCTACAGCAGATAA
Organism: Puntigrus tetrazona; assembly: GCF_018831695.1. NCBI lineage: Eukaryota > Metazoa > Chordata > Actinopteri > Cypriniformes > Cyprinidae > Puntigrus > Puntigrus tetrazona. Next base: position 7,571,839 of record NC_056703.1, read on the forward strand.
ACTGATTGTGGTAAAATAAGATTGAATATTCTTATATAGTTCTAACATTTATTTTGGGAGCTTATTAGGGGACTGAAATAAATACATAAATGATTTAGCTTATATTAACAATATATTTTTTTTTATGTAATGCACAGGCCGACAGAGAGAGAGAGAACAGAGTGTATGATCAAAGCCAAACTCCGAAACATCATGATGTTTCAAGACCTGGAAAATATTACTTCTAAGGAGGTATATGTAATGAGGCTTTTGTGCCATGGTTTACATGAATGCATCGGCCATGGAAGGAGCATTAAACTGAATCCTTTCACTTCTGTAGATCCGAAATGAACTGGAACAGCATATGAGCTGCAACCTGAGGGAGTATAAAGAGTTTATTGACAATGAGATGCTGCTTATCCTGGGCCAGATGGACAAGGCTACACTCATATTTGACCATCTGTACCTGGTAAAGCCTCCTCCAAGATTTCTCTGCCATCCGTGTTTGATTCTTGTTTGCTCAAGATGTTTGCTTACCTAAAACGCAAAGCACATAGTGTTAGTTCACTGACGGTGCTGGGGAGGCAAAAACCAAACCTGCATGCACTAATGCATTGCCCTGCTTTCTCAGACTATTCTGGATTAATCAAAAGGGGAAAAAAATCTTTCTGGTTATTGAAAACACCAAAACATTACAGATAAGTTCGCAAATGGTAAGAAGGGCGAACCTGCGGCAGGAGCCTGCAGATACGATTAACTGTCAAGATTAATAAGGCTTTTAATGATTTTATTTAAAAAAAATTTGAATGCAGAATTTATTTACCTAAAGAGTGATCGTCACAGAAATGGTCAAAACCTGATAATTATTGGTCGCATCAAATGTAAACAAGAGCCTTTTAAGTTTATCGACAGAAGCTCTAACACTCTGAAACAAAAAAAAACTATGGTTGTTGTAAATCTCATTAATTTCAGGGCTCAGAATGGAATGCATCCAACTTGGAGGAACTTCAAGACTCTGGGTTAGTGCTGATATACATCGATCGGCTGTGTGTTAAGTTAAAATAATGTGTATTTAACACAAATCAGCGGTGAACAATCTAACATCGGGTTATTTTTATGCAGGGTTGGGTATATCCTAAATGTCACGCGAGAGATTGACAACTTTTTCCCAGGTACCTTTTGTTATTGTAATATTCGTGTTTACGATGATGAGACTACAGATCTGCTGGCACACTGGAACGAAACCTACAACTTCATAGTTAAAGCCAAGTGAGTTTCTTTTCTTGTTTAGAAAGATTTTAGAAATCTGTGTTGATGTTTTTGTTATGTGCCGTTTCATTCAGTAAAGCTGTATTGTACCAAAAACAAAAAAAAAAAAACTTTTTTTGACGTGGATGCCCTGTATGTCTTTCATATAGGAAAAACAACTCTAAATGCCTTGTACATTGCAAGATGGGAGTGAGTCGCTCAGCATCCACTGTCATTGCTTACGCTATGAAGGAGTATGGATGGTCACTTGAGAAGGCATACACTTTTGTCAAACAGAAAAGGAATATAGCACAACCCAATCCAGCTTTTATGAAACAACTGGCTGAATACGAGGGGATTTTAGATGCCAGGTGGGAAAAGCCAAGATATTTAGACACATTCTTTTTAACACGGATTTGTATTCACATATTTATGCGTTTAGCATACACATTATATCACATTTTAATATCTGTCTTTGTTATTTTGTACACTTGTTGATCGCTGTGAATAATGTCAAAAGAGCTGCTTTGAATTTCCATGTTTGTCCAGGGTGGTATATGCTGGTTTAGTGTTAATGAAAAGGGCATTTCTAGTGGAAGATGTATAACTCTTTGAGACACATGCATCCAAAAGTCAACAGTTACTTAGTCTTCCAAACATAAGACCAAAACTAACTTTTTGTCTTGTCAGTTTTCTTTGACCTGTATATTTCTTTTTCTTTTCTTTTTTTTTTTTTTACACAATCAAGAGGTGACTGCTACCTTTGTTTCCTGTCATTGTAGCAAGCAGAGACACAATAAACTCTGGCAACCAGACAGCGATGAGTATTCACTGGAGGGCCTTCAGGCTTCAGCTGCCAGTGGTGACCAGACTCCCCAGTTTTCGTCACTACACCCCGATCAAGAGGAGAGCGCTTGGGGCCACGGTGGAGCAAGTGCCTCCCCCTGCTGTGGAGAAGAGCCGACAGACCACCTCAATTACAACTACTACTTCCGGCGACTCTCAGACACGGCTCTGGACAGTGAACCCTCCACGCCAGTTCGAGGTCCTCCGCTTTTAGGCATGGAACGAGTCTTTATTGAGATTGAGGACGTAGAGAGAGATGCGTTGTTGGACGATGAAGGCTTCCCCATGGCTCACTTGGCCCTTCCTGGGGAGGGCACAGCGGCCCAGACCTGCGGTCGACTGGAGCCCATAGAGGACATGCGGTTGAGGCTAGAGTTTAGCACGGTGGAGGAGGAGGACGAGGAGGAAGCACAAAAGGAGGAGGCGGAGATGGCCGCCTTAGCTCGTGGCGAGGAGACGCCGAGGGATGACGAGAGCCTGGCTAACTCGAACCGCTTTAACAACGAGAACGCCAACAACAGCAACAGGCTGGCCGGGAAACGCAGCTGCCCTTCTGGCTTTGACGTGAGTATGACGTCTTAGCTGTAGCGGCAGCTCTCCTGGCTTGTATGCAAGCTTATAGCTCAAAGAGCTCTTTTCTGTGAATCCATCCTAAACGCTTTACTTTCTCTAAAGCATCCCGTACTCTTACACCTTTAAAAAACCTAACCATGCATTCTCCCTGCCTGTGTGTATTCATCGGTTTAGGACAGTGCTAGCATTGGAAACCCCTACAAAGTGAAGCCCTCATATCAGTCGTGCCGAGACTGCCTGCGCCTGCCCAGTGGCCGCCGCTGCGAACGTCGCACCCATCGCCTTAACCTGTCACGTCACACTGGCCTGCCCAGTATGTCCATCCAGGCCCCCAGAGGACACAAATTCAGTCCTGTCTCCGCCAATAAGGTGCCTCCTCCTGCCCCTCTGCATCACATGAGCAGCGGGCACTGCCAGTGCATTCGTTGCTTTGGTCGAGCCAACTCGGACGCTTGCCACAAGCAACCGAGCTGCGAAGACCTTCCTCAGGATTTGCGTTACTCCTTGGAGGCCGAGGACAAAATGGAAGGGGAGGATGAGGGGAGCAAGGAACGCTCCAGCAGTCCTGGGACAGAGCTCACTCTCCTGAGGCTCAGTCTGGGTGGTGAGAGGCCTACGGCGGAGCTCAGTCAGGGGGCCCAGCTGGTGCAATTGACCGGTCCTCAGTCGGAACAGATGGACATGAGCACAGAGGACACTGCCACAGAGGACATGGAAGTGGACGTCCCCAGCTCGCACCCTGGCTCCAGTGAACTCCAGCAAACACTCGCACTGGGCTCGGCCCTGACACGCAGCTCCAGCAGCGACAGTCTGCCGAGATTTCGCAGAGGCCAGCCGGGCTTGGTATGTCAGCGAGCTCGAGAGATCGAGACCCGCGTGCGGCTCGCCGGACTGACCATGTCCTCCCAACTCAAAAGGTCTAATTCGCTGGCCAAGTTAGGCGACTTGGCCATCTCCACAGAGGACCTGACGCTGTCCACCGCAGTCTCCGTCGACAACGATGACCAAGAGCCTGCTCTTTGCGCGCAGTCCTCTTGCTCCCCCAAGCTCTCTTTAACTCCAACTGTGTTGCAGAGTTTGAAAAGCTGACTCAGAGATGTCAGAACTGCTTTCTCAGTGATTGGGACCGATCCGGTCCTACAGCCATCGAGAGCGACCATGGAGGCCGATGCTGCAAGACACCTCACGAGAACAATCAGGCCAGGCTTGGACGTCCTTCCAGCAGCCCTTTACATAACTGCACTGCATTCTTCACGTGTCTGTCTGTGCTTTAACGAAGATATATATTAAAGCATGCTCTGGCTTGGACCTTCATTAACGGCTTTGTTGATACGGCTTTTCTTGGTCTTGCTAAAGGAAGTCCTACCTTCACATGCGGCCCATCAATAAGTCACATAATCAGATCTTTTTGAATTAGCAATGATTTTTTTTTATTTGTTTGATCTTCATAATTTAAACTACTTTAAAACCCCACTTTGTGCCCTTTGGTTGATATCCTGACAACATCATTGATATTTTACTTCCCGGTTTGTTCACCAGCAAATTTATGCGCTACTGCAAACGAACCAGTCATGCAGTCGCGATGGTTTGATGGCGTAAAGAGACAATTTATATGATTTAGATAATCGTAAACCTGAAAGGTGAACAAAAATGTGAAAATTAAAAGGGTGCTACGGAATAACCAATCAGAACACTTGTTATGTGCTAATGATAATAGAAATGTTCAAACCATAGAAAAAACTGAATCGGATTTTGATGTAGATGTTAATACATTTCAATGATAACATTTGTGATGTTGCTTTATTAAAACATGAAAATCTGAGCCTAAACCATAAGCTTAAAACACACACACACACACACAAATTCATACCTAATTGGCTATTAAAATGAAAAATGTATACCTGAATATTTAATTAACTTGCCTTCAAAAGCCGTATATTTCCACAAACCTCTGTGGAAATTTTTATCAAAATGTTGCACCACAAAAGTAATTTAAAACTTAAGGTTTAGCCTGAAATATAGGATTATGTTTTTTGAAGTCACAGTGTTATTCCACCCTGATAGTTACTTGAATGACATCAACAAAGCCACATAATTATTGTCTATTTCCAGAGAAAAATGCAACATGAATGTGGTTGGCTATTTGTCTTACAACACTAATTTGCTTCTCAACTAGTGTTTATCAGATCAGCTACATCTGAAGTGTGCTACTAGAGTAGCTCCTGTTATGTAATTTAGCTCAAGCTGTTTATTGTACAAATTGTAGCCTGTGATGTGCAAAAGGCTTTAGCAGCAACACATTAGTACAATACAGTCTTCAAGTTGATCAGAGGATGTTCAAATGTCTCACTATTGTCCTTTAAAAGGTCCTTTTAAAGTGTCTCCTATATGAAATGACATCATGGCATCTGATAATGATAGTCATGTGCGTTAGGTATTAACAGGTATGCACAGTTTGTTATAATATTGTGGGCAAAGGGTACTTGCTTATACTTGCTTGAGCTTGTCAATTTAATACCATGATGGTGTATGATATTTGTGAAAGAACACAATTGATTAGTGCGCTGAGATAACTAGTAAGTTTGCAAGTATTGGTTAAATTTGACCTTAATTATTTTGTCTCATATATATATATATATATATATATATATATATATATATATATATATATATATATAATTTAAGAATTAATGTTATTGGTCTTTGTGTTGCCTACTAAGCTTTTTTCTTTTCTTTTTCTTTGAAAAATATGCAAAGTGGCCTGTGCAATAAGTGTAAGCAAGATTTTGAAGAGAATCACCTTTATTTATACAATAATGTGAAAAGTAACTAGTTTTCGTTAAGAATGAAAATCTGAGAGAAACGCACCTCGAGTGAGATTTGAATGAAAGCGTTTTTTCTTCCATACGGTCCGCATGGGTTCAGTCACTGCTGTATGAAACGTTATTTTCATTTGAAAAGCTGTGAGACGTTATTTCATGTCCCTTTCGCAAATTCTCGATGATTTGGAACTTACTGCTGGCTTTTTATTTAATCCTTTATTTTTCTTGTTTTTAAAAAAATACGTGTAATGAGAACGTTCCCATTTCAAACTGGTGGGGGTGGGGGGGGAGTATTTCTGCAAATCAAAATTATGATGATTGCCAAAAGAAGATGGCCTCCCAAAGAGATCGAAGTTGTGGTTTTGCGTTCCTCTCATGTCTCGCCGTACCTCCTCCCAGCTGCTGCTGATTTGAGTACTAGACATTTTATTTCTTCGGACATGCAAGTGCCTTACCTGTTGCCATTTGCAATCAGTTGTCTGACGGTTCTTTGGTAAAAAAACAAAAAAACGCTCTTTGTTTCGCAGAGGTTTTGTCTCCACCTGTTTGTCTTTGTATAGCAAAGTTTATTTTGAAAAAAAAATGCGTATTTTGTGGCTTATTCAAGTCTGTTTGTCTTTTCGTTTTGATACTGCATTTCATATTTGAATAGAGGAGACCAAAGTCATTTATTTATTGTCATGTTTTGGCATGTTTGAACACACTAAGCTAACAATAAAACCAACTCGAGAAACTGGAAGATTGCCTTCAGCCCTAACTAAACCGCTCTTAAAAGTGACTTGGAACATACATCATCTATACACTGTACTTCATTTTGACCATTTTAAGTTGTGCTGCACTTTGTTTTATAATGTAATGTACAGTTAATTATAAAAAAAATAAATTGTTTATTGTCTGCATCAGAAATTGACTAGTATTGCATTTTTTATAGCTATTAGTGGAGCTATTAGAGAGAACTGTTGATGATTATTAAAATAAATGCACACCATGATAATTCACTTCTTAGTACGATTACACTTTCTACCAAACGAGGATAATGTAAATGAAGAAAAACTGACCTTTGAGAGCCGCACAGAAGAAAATCTTATTGAATTAGGCAAATGTGATTCTGACATCACAAGACCAGATACAGGAGCAGCCCAGAGACTCCAGCTGGAGTCAGTTAAACAGACTAAAAGAAGTGTTTTTAGTCTAATCCAAAGACGTATGTGCATCAATTGTAAGGATTTTTCTCCCTCCGTAGAAATACATGAATACGGTGAGACTCTCAGTTATATTTATATTTCATACGCTACATATATTCGCCAGTAATGTGATTTCTGTTGTACTGTGCATCTCTCCGGGCAGAAAGCATCTGCTAGACATGCATATAAATGTAAACGTATTGGTGAATAAGTTATCTGGAGATTTATTTTAAAAGCTATCCTGAAAAAAAAATATTAACAGCATTTTATTTTTTACGCTATTTAAACCCGTCACTGAACTTTACAACATGTTCGACTGCATTTAGTTAAGATCATTTTGCATACGGTAGATAATAAAAGCATGCAGTGACTACTAATGCCATTTGAAGAACGGGTGAGCGAGTGTCTTATAACTGAAACACTACTAGTGGGACAACCGTGTGCCTTTAAAAGTCACGAGAAAGTAATTAACTACAGTACGGAAATTGTGTGTGTTGTTAATTCGAGCCTTCGTCTTTTGTGCTTAAGCTGCAAATTCTGCAAACTCTTTTGGATATGGGGCAATGGGCGAGCTGAACATAGAGAGCCTGGTTTTATGGATGGCCCTTCTCCGCTGCATGCTGAGGCCATCAACCTCAAAATAACCTATTAGATTTACAGCGCAGTGCCTGTGCAATGACATAAGCATAATATAAACTCGCCATTCATCCAGCATCCCAAGCAGTACAGCTGACATTCTCAGACAGAGTAAAGATTCAACACGGAGCACTGGGCCCTTAAAATATCCCATCATGCTGAGAGGCACAAATGAGATGACATTTACTGATAATGTAGAGCCATTTTCATTCATGTTTACACAGACAGACCCACATTCACAAGCTGTACCTCAAAATACACTAATGACTAGTCTACTTAATATAGGCATACATTTATCCTCATTATTTGACTCCTTGTGTTTAAGTAAAACATTGTGCTTTTAAGGTTAGACAGCAGCAGAAGCAGAGGACAAAGCACATGCTTACACCTTATCATATGTTTATATTTGGGAGGCTATTTTGGATTATTCTTCCCGCGAGACACATTGTGGCACTACAGCCAGCTGAGCAATATGGTTTGCTGCTTTACCACTGTGCAGTGGAAGTTTCAGAAGGTCACTGATAAAGCCATGACCCTTATAGCCAGAGGTCACAGAGTTCTGAGAAATGTTTTTGCCTTTAGTGTATGAATAAATAAGAAGTCATTATTGAAATGTTATAAATATAATAATAATATATGAAGATAATAAAAAATTAATAAATGAAAAAAATTATATATATATATATATATATATATATATATATATATATATTAGTGCTGTCAAACAATGACTTGCATTTAATCACATCGAAAATATGTTTTGCATAATATATGTGAGTGTTCTCATGTGATATATTTATTATGTCAATACACACACACACACATACATGTATTTATATTCGTATTATTTATTTTACAAATATCTAATATATTAACAACATTTTTATACATATACACAGCACACATACATATATTATGTAATATGTACATATATCATGCTAACAAAAGTTTTTTTGTTTTGGATGTGATTAATAGCGATTATTCGTTTGACAGCACATTATACATTAACAATAATATTTCACTTTTTCAAAAACATTAAAGGATATTACTGACCCCAAACTTTTGAACAGAATATATTTTTCATATATTAATTCATTTTAATATATATATATATATATATATATATATATATATATATATATATATATATATATATATATATATATATATATATATATATATATATAAATTTCCATTTACATAGTCTGCAGAGGCCAGGAGGTCTAGAGTGTTGTTGTCAAGAGCCATAGGATATGTTTGGAGTCTGTGGGTTTTCCCCTTTCATGTCTAATGTGACCTTCGCACCTGGTAACTGATCTACTCTGCCAGTTGTCCGGTTCCCATTTTGGTTCTGTGACTCAGTAGCCACATCAAGAGTCATTTAATTTTAGGCATTGCAACATTCCAGTCAGAAGTGATGTGAGAGGAACAAGAGAGCGCTTGAAATGGGCGGTGGCTCATTATAGACAAAGATATACGGTCTGTTCATAAACTCATGGGTGGGATATGTGTTCTTCACAGGGGTGATGGGACAGACACAGGACAAGGAGCTAGAAAAAGAAGACGTCGTGACCGGTGCCATTAGTGACTATGAAATCTTAAACCAAAGCGAGGAGGAAGAACATTCCAACAGCCCAGAAGAAATAGACCAGAATTTTGTTCACTTGGACATCTCCATACTAGAGCCCTGGCCCGACCGGGAACTAATAAGACCTAATGACAACACCACTGAGCCCTCTTTCAACCAGGGAGGAAAAAAGATCAGACAGAGTTATGACACGGATGTTTCGCAGAATGGCAGGACACCAAATCCTCAGCTGAGCCTGGCAGGAGGTCCATGTGCCTCAGAATTCAAAACAGTAGCAAGCGACGCCACCGCCACAGACATATCTACTGCTGTGGACCAGCAACAACCTGACAAAACAGACAGAATGACTAACAAAACTCACCTCAAGGATACACCGAACATGTTAGAAGGTTCAAGTCAAGTGGACTCAGCAGATGATGGCGTGAGAATTGAGAGGAATAAGACACAAACCCTCTTTGACAGACACAACGGGATGACAAAGATGAGTGGTGATGTTGAAATAAGGAGGAAGTTTTCTATGGAAGCAGAGAATGCTGATTTACTTGAAAGACAGCCATTCCAGGACAAAGACAACCGTGAAATGCTAAGTAGTAAGAAAATTAGGAGAGATTGCGACAAATTTTGCAGAGAAAGTGCTGGAACTATTCAACACAAAGAATGTCCTAATGTGGACAGATTTGAGTGTTTGGAAAGAGCCGATTCGTTATGTCCAGAGGCCGTGACTAAACGTCCATCATTCACCAGTCGCCCATGGCTTCAGAGTGAGAATAAGCAGGATAGTTTACAGGGAGACAAAAATATCAGGAGAGGTTTGTCCAGAAGTAGTGTTTTACAAGAACCTGCCGATGCCTCACAGAAACCCAAAGCAACAAACTTCAGAAACGACCAAAGAAACCCAACTTTCCATACAGCGTTGCTTGGAAAAGAAGAGGCCGAATGGTGTGGAATTGAAGGTAAGGATAAAATCTTGCATACTCCCTTTGACGAACCTTGTTTATTAAAATCTAGAGTGACAACATTCGACTCTTTCGACTCTGACACTGTTACTGAACCCACAAATCCAGACACAGCTCTAGTCCCGTTGAGGATTGAGGAGGACTTTGAACAAAAGGTATTAAGCACATTCCATCCAGATTTAAACCAAAGCAATACTTTGTTTCACACTGAGACGCGAAATGATGACAAAGGGGCATTCACTGTCCTGGAAAAACACTCAACGGTCATGTCATCTGAGAGTTTAACTGAATCCAGTGCTAAAAACGTCCCTGTTAGCAATGCGCCTCACCCAGCCAAAAAGGGAAAGCGGGGAGCAGAAGCACCATGTGTGAAAAGAGACACTGAATCTGTTTATCAAAAAGCTGTTCGGTCGAGATCCACAGAAAGCAGGAAAGACTGCGATGGTCATCTTAATGGAAGGCATAATACCTCTTTACTTGAAATAGCAGACGAAAGCGTTAAAATTCAGGGCAAAAGTGTCTGTAATCCAAAGACCTTCAAACCGGATGACATGGACAGAGAAACAAAGGCCAAAGAGAATTGTTCCAGCGGTATATGTTTAGATCGAACGATCGTAAATCATTTAAATTCTTTCTCTCACTCAGATTTTGATGCAGGTGACGCCGTGCAGACAGCTTCTTTGCAACGGGAAAAAGAGCCTCTCTATTTCACAGCTGTGATCTCACCACCGCTTCAGATTCATACATTTCCCGATCAGGAGGCGGGGAGTCATCTGACGTCTCTCATTTGTACGTTCCTCACGCTGAAATACAGAGCATGATCCCTGACATCCTACCCGCAGTTGCCCAGATGGAAAAAAAGGCCAAAATCAAAGGACCACCACCACCTGTTCCAAAGAAACCAAAGAATCCCTTTAAAAAAGCCTCTGGCCGCAAGGAATCTGCTCCTCATTCCACAGACGAGCCAAGCAAATACTCTGACCTACTGCTCAAAAATATTAAAATGGGAAGAATGCAGGCAGCACTGCAGCCCGTTGAGGATTTTAACACGCATGTATCATGTCTTGATATGTCACCTTATTGTATGGAGTCCCCCTTCTACATGTGCATGTCCTTAGAGCCCGAGGCTGCTGATATTCCAAGATATTGTTTAGTCCCGTATGATGAAACTGTTGCACCTGACTGCGATGACTTGATAGAAACTGTCGATGATGAAGAACTAAAAGAAATGGATATGACACAGCTGAGGCCGTTGTTAAAAAGAAAGGCAAAAATGAAGGGCCCACCGCCACCTGTGCCGAAGAAGCCTCAAAATCCATTCGCTAACACAGACACCGAGAAGAACAAAGCAAGCAAAGACTCCGATCTGGAAAACGCGGAACTGACTTTGAAATCCGGTAGACGTGACTCTGAATGCTACCTGATGGACGTGGACGATGAAGACGACTCTAAACCAACCGCAGACCCAACTAGATATCCTCACGGTTCTTCAGATTCAGAGGAAAGCGAACTGTCCAGATACAGACCCGTCTCTGAGCTCATCAACAAAACCCAGGAGAAAGTGATACATCACAGCAGGACAAACGTAACGAAAGCCAGGCCAGATGTGACTGTGGGAAGCCAGAGCCTAAAAGTATCGCAGATGAAGACAGCCTTTGATGTACAAACATCTTCCCATAAGATGGAAAGAAGATCCTCGCCAAAGAAAGGTAGGACAGGTTTTCAAGATGATTGCATTCCTAGTTTTCATGCGGTTTACAGTTGATAGGGAATCTTGATCAGATATCAGTATCTAAAAAAAATAATAATAAATGTATATACATTAGGATTTTACTTAATATCAGAACACTAATAGAGTTGACATTAATTAAATGCAATATTAATTAATTAATATTAATTAATTAATTAATTTAGTTAATTTCATTTAGTTTTATTATCCTCTGTAAATATGAGTAAGAGTTCATAAGATTAATCATAATTGTTTTATGATATTGACACCCATATTATTTAAAAGAAAAAAAAAAATAAAAACAACATTGTTTTATGAAATTGTTAATATTTTTTAAATATTGGTGTATCTTTATGTGGATTTTTGCTTGGACACTTGATTTTAGCTTGCTTTAATTCACTGATGCTGCCTTGGAATAGTAGCGCTAAAATACATTTAAAAATATATATTCCAAATATTATTTTAATTATATTTATTTTAGTGCAGCGTAAAAGGCAGTTGTTTAACTTTGTAAACAACATCTTGTGTTTATATTATGTGTCAGAATTTACTCACATGTTATATTAGTATACATAACGTATGCATACATGCATACATGAAAAGCCTATATATTTCACAAAGGAGGTCCCTCGGATCATAACACCATGGGCCGTTGATATCACGAAGTTTGAAAATCCCTACACCTCACCGAAACAGAAAAATAAAGACTTTGAATTAGATTTTAGGGCACATTGCACTTTGTAACATAATCCAACACGAGCATGACTTCATCCTTTTTCACTCTTAACATAATTACCAGAGTCCTGAAACATTATCGTCTCCGTTGAAGGCAAAGCACAGCCTGTTTATATGCACAAGATGGAAAAGCTGCCTGGGATCAAGGTAGTGTTTGCAAAGCAGAGATGCTCAGGGGTCTTTCCATTTATAAAATGACCTTACCAGTTAAACCACAGTGACCTGTCAGCCAGCAGGGTACAGTTTGTACCATTACTTCTCATTCACACACAGAACTGATGTCCATGTAGGAGGACATGAGGAGGAGGGGAGGGGAGAGGAGAACAAGGGCGTTTTCTCCCGTTCATTCAGAATAAAGGAGAGGAGGGAAGCTATTGTGGCTAGCCGCAATTCACTGAGACAGTCACCAGCACAACTGAATCTGTGAGAAAATAAATTAATGCTTTGAATTTGACGCTGTGGGAGACGTAGTACTGATAAAGGTAAGCGTTTTGCGTTCGGTCATATTAATGCAAGGCAGGTCAGTGGTGCAATAGCCTCCACTGGAATGCTAGCTCGATCTTAGCAAGCATCACTGATTTAAAACAAGCTCTGGAAACAGCCAGGACCTAACCGAGAAATATAACTCGCGCCGGTGCGTGTGCGTTTGCGAGCGTTTCGGCTCTTTCAGGCTGCGCCCAGCCTTTGGCTTTCACGCGTGCGGCGAGATAAGCAGAAATAGTGAGATATTAATTGAAAGTTGACCATCATGACCCGTGCCGGGTAAGATAGCACGCCTCCACTTCAAAGCGGCACGTCGCATTTCGCCAGCGCCTGCGAAGAAAAACACGCGCGGCTCAAAACAAGCGGCATAACTCGTGCTTTTTCTGCTGTTTTCATTCATTTGGTCGGTTAGCGGTTAGCTAGTTTCCCCACACCAGCAGAAGCCTGGCCATCTATCGATTATGTCATGGTTTTAATTCTATTCTCTCGCGCCATGGGCGAATATTTTATCCCGCTCTTCATATTTCTTTCATCCGCGCGCGCGTTTTCTCTTTTATTCTGTATCTTAATTTATCTTTTAGTAGATTGTTAGTGCTGTGTGGGTTTTTCCTCGCCGGGATGCTCATCATCATCAATAACGCAGCTCGGCCATTAGAAAGCAAACACACACACACACACACACACACACCGCCATACATCTGACCTATTTCCAAAAGCACATCCATGACTTTATTGTGATGACCACGTTTTATTCTCGTTTTGGAATCGTTTTGGTTTATTATCGGTGTTATTAATGGTGGTAGCTGTTATTTATGAAGACACCGCCATCAATCAGGGCCCTAGCAGTTCATCTCAACCAATACTTAAGATAAGGCTAAGGCGACTCAAATATAACCGGTGCTTATTAATGTATAATTATGAACATCAAATGTTTTTAGGTGTATTATACCCTTTATAACACTGGTTAGGAATAAGCATGCTGGCTGTTGTCGCAAAATCTAGATCGATTTTTTTCTCGCATATTACTGTTGATGTGTGCATCATTTTGGGCATGTTTGTTGCTTATTAAGAGATGCTGTCTCATTAGGTTTTGATCTTTTAGGAACTTACCATGCGAATTCTAGCTTTCTTTTATGCTGGTTAATGAATGAAGAATACAAATTCATATTTGTTCACGAAAGAGAATGTTTACTTTTAAAGGCTACATGTGATGCATGATATTTGTGATAAATTGTGTGAACCTGGACCACAAAACCAGCCGTGAGCAGCTCACGTATATTTGTAGCAGTAGCCAACAATAAATTGTATAGCTCAATATGTTCATTTATTTTGAAAATCGTTAGGATGTTAAGTAAAGATCACGTTCCATTAAGATATTATGTAAGCTTCCGACTGTAAATGTATCAAAATTAATTTTTTTGATTAGTAATATGCATTGCTAAGAACTTAATCGGGACGATTTTCTCAGTATTTCGATTTTTTTGCATCCTCGGATTACAAAATTTCGAATAGTTGTATCTCAAATATGGTCACATCCCAACAAATCGACGGAAAGCATAATTATTCAGCTTTCAGATGATGTATAAATAAAAAAAGACCCTTATTACTAGTTTTGTGGTCCAGGGTCAGGGACGAAAGTACTCTTTAGATTAATGAAAAAAAATCAAATAAGGAAATCAAATGTAGGTAACCTTAATTACTTATTACTGTAATGAATTAATTGTTACTTATGTAGTGATTTAAATATTCATTCGTTAGAGCATGGTTTTCTCATATGAAGCTGAATGTTTCTACACAGTGGCTTAATTAAATTCCCACACAAAACTGCATTGGACGTCTCACCTTTGTCTTTTATGGAGAAATGCATATACAGGGTGAAATGGAAAACTGATTCCCAGAGCTCTGTAGCTCATCTTACCCTAATATGATACACAATAATAAGTCTGAAAGCAAACATTGAACACCTGCCATTAAGAATGTGCTCTACTGCAATATATATATATATATATATATATATATATATATATATATATATATATATATATGTATTTAAATATTACATAAATAAAGTGCTATTGTAGTACATTTTCAAATAAAAGGATACAGTTAGCAAGACCGCAGCCTTTCTCTTCTCTTGTGTTTTCAGAAATGATCAGACGAGTGGTACGACAGAGCAAATTCCGTCATGTGTTTGGTCAGGCGGTGAAGAATGACCAGTGCTATGATGACATTAGGGTTTCGCGGGTTACCTGGGACAGTGCCTTTTGTGCAGTAAACCCCAAATTTGTTGCAATTATTGTGGAGGCTAGCGGGGGCGGAGCTTTCCTCGTTCTGCCTCTGCAAAAGGTAAGGGATAACTGCATGTGTGCTCGCTCAGCATTTATGCAGTTTAGCAATATGAATAAGCGTGGCTGGTCAGAATGACGCGAGATGAGACATAAATCCATGCTTTCTGTTTCCCGTTTGCAGACGGGTCGTATTGACAAGGCCTACCCCACTGTTTGTGGTCACACGGGCCCTGTGCTGGACATCGACTGGTGCCCGCACAATGATCACGTCATTGCCAGCGGCTCTGAAGATTGTACAGTAATGGTAGGTTCAGCATCTTCAGTATATAATCTAATAAAGATCCCGCTTTGAGTGATTGCCTTTTTGTCGCACACAGGTGTGGCAGATCCCTGAGAACGGCCTCACCGCACCTCTTTCTGAGCCAGTCGTGGTGTTAGAGGGTCATTCCAAGAGGGTGGGCATCGTGACGTGGCATCCAACAGCCCGCAATGTTCTGCTGAGTGCAGGTAAGCGATATTAAAAGTGAGCGCACTGCGTAAAAAAACGTTTATCATCTTGAACGTCATGTTTGTCATGTTTGTGTTGCGCGACTGAACGATCAAAAACGTATTTTGTCTTTCCCCCGCTGTCAGGATGCGATAATCTCATCATCATTTGGAACGTGGGCACAGGAGAAGCTCTGATCAACCTGGAGGACATGCATCCGGACGTGATCTTCAGCGTCTGCTGGAGTCGCAACGGCAGCCTCATTTGCACCGCGTGCAAGGATAAGAAAGTGCGCGTTATCGATCCACGCAAGGGAAAGATCACTGCGGTAAGTGGAAACATCTCGGAATTGCATCAGAGGCTCCTTATTTCCGCGGTTCTTTGTGTCTCACCGGCATTGATGATCACAGGAGAAGGATAAGGCCCATGAGGGGGCGCGACCCATGAGAGCCATCTTTCTGGCTGATGGAAACGTCTTCACCACCGGTTTCAGTCGTATGAGTGAACGGCAGCTAGCCTTATGGAATCCAGTAAGGCAAAATAAAGACATGTTTTTTGAATAATTACAATTACATTACTTTCATTAATTATTACGATTTTCCTCTCTTTAAGAAAAACATGGAGGACCCGATATCGGTGCATGAAATGGACACCAGCAATGGAGTGTTGCTTCCATTCTATGACCCTGACACTAATGTGGTCTACCTGTGTGGAAAGGTGAGCAAGTTTTTTCCCTGAAAGAGCCTGAAAGAGTTATAATTAATGCCGTAGATCTTCTTTTGTGTTTTTAGCATTTTTAATGAAGGATATGTTAATGTAATTTTTTTGCGCAAAAGTGACCAAGCACCTGCGTGATTTCTCATAGACATACACAGAGAGAAGTAGCTCCAGCTACAGTGTACTTCTGCAACACGCACGCTTTTTTTAACTCCACCAAACCAAACGTTTTCAGCTTATATATAAAATGAAATTTGAATCATTTGGGCCCCCCTAGATATTGGGAACCACTGGCTTTACCTCAGTTGCATGATGCCATACAATATACACAGTATGTATATTTTAAAACAACTGTAATCTTGTTTTCCGTTTAAGGGTGACAGCAGTATTCGTTACTTCGAGATCACAGACGAGGCACCGTATGTGCACTACCTCAACACGTTTTCCAGCAAGGAGCCCCAAAGAGGCATGGGCTACATGCCTAAAAGAGGCCTAGATGTCAACAAGTGTGAGATAGCCAGGTATGCACCATTTGACCAAGTGTTTCTTTTTAAGTGTTATTTTTGAAAAGAGAAAACATACACAAGTGTTTGTGGCCTTGGATTCATTCAGATTATCCCAAATGTTTGAGAGGCTTGTGGCCATGTCAGGATCTAGATATTTTGGAGAAACTAAACTGACTTCAGGCTAGCATTGCTGTGATTATGGCTCTCATCTAGGTTGATTTTATTTCTCCAGTAGGGGGAGTCATTAGCTTATCATTGACTATAAAATCTAACGTGATGGCGATGTTGCTGTGGTTTCATGCTGTGGCTCCTAAAGGTCAATGAAATGTTATTTGACTACTAATGATCACTGTCAGGATCATTAATTTTATGATTATATAAGTGTGTACATTCTGTGCTTAATCTGTGAAACTGATATATCTGTAATATGTTTTATAATATTATATTGTATTATATTATAAAATGTTACATAATAGATACAAAATAGTACAAAATGATTCATAATGATAAACAATTATATATATATATATATGTGTGTGTGTGTGTGTATATATATATATATATAATTGTTCTTCAGAAATCATTCTAATATACTGATTTTATGCATGCATTTACATATAGATGTATTATAAAGCAGTTGTGCTATTTATTTATTTATTTTTTTGAGCACCTTTGATGACTATAAAGTTCAAAAGAACAACATTTATTAAGAAGTCCTTTATAACTCTATAAATGCAAGAAGTGAAAACATTGGAAAGGTTTTTTTAAATTAAGATTGTGTTTATCACCATAACACTAATAACATGTCTGTTGTTTCTCACAGGTTTTATAAACTTCACGAGAGAAAGTGTGAGCCAATTATCATGACCGTTCCTAGAAAGGTACTTTTCACTGTATTCTATTTGTTGCATACGTGATCAATCTGTATAATTGTTGTTATTCTTCAGTATATTCCAAAGAATTCTGATATTTAAACAATGATTGTTGATAGCAATGTTCAGTTGATAAGTTTTTTTTTACAATCAAAGCTCGGTCAAAAGTGCGATTTAATGGTCATTAATTGATGAAGAAAAGAAAAGCCACTTGGTTTCAATTAACATTAAAGAAGCAGATGTTTCCAGAGAAAACAAACAGCATGAATCCAGAATACTCATTACGGTATTTCCTGTCTCTTGGTTTCTGGCAGTCAGACCTCTTTCAGGATGACCTGTATCCGGATACAGCAGGTCCGGACCCAGCTCTCGAGGCAGAGGAGTGGTTTGAAGGCAAGAATGGCGAACCGATCCTGATCTCGCTCAAACACGGTTACGTTCCGGGCAAAAACCGCGACCTCAAAGTAGTCAAGAAAAATGTGCTGGATAACAAGGCGACCAAGAAGGTGGAGGAGCCGGCGACTCCCCAGAAACCTGCCTCTCCTCAGCTAACCAGAGTAAGGACGGCGCTTCGTCGACTCGTTTTCATTTTGCAAGCTCATAATTGCCATTAAAACACGTTTTCCTATTTGTTTATTCCGCAGAAGAATGAAGTGAAGTTAGAGGAGCTGCTGCGAGAAGTCAAGTCCCTTAGAGATCTGGTCACGCTGCAGGACAGGAGAATCGCCAAACTGGAAGAGCAAGTGGCTAAAGTGGCAATCTAAGACACTGGTGGTGGTCTGAGCCATAGCGTCGGTATGGAGAAAGAGAGATGCAGTTGGGCAGGGGGGGTCAGTCACTGCCAAAATTTCTCAATTTGACTCAATCATTCCGCTTGGTGTTTCTCACGAGGACAACTTCAAGCAACATTCCAAGATGGACTTTTACGTTTTTTGTCAAGTCTCCCCCCAAGCATTCGCATAGCAGAAGCAAAGTTGTGGCAATGAGTGGTCACTGGTTTTAACTGATGTTTTACATTTTGTTAAAATTTTTCTTACTTCTTTTGTTATTGTAACATTGTTTCCATGAGTATCCTAATATTAACCGGTATGTTACAGAGTGTCGTTGTATATACACATCAGTATTTCTCTTTCCTTTTTTTTGTTGTGCTGCCAAATTTGAGGTGAATCGTCGCCTCTCCTTTTATTTCTACTTTTATATGTTTTTCCCAGTTGTAGATAGTGGCTTATTGAAAAACAAGACATGCTGTTCAAAAGTGGGACATCAGGCGGAACTGTGTGGATGTGATTGTAAAGGCAACTAATCGTAGATGATAAGGATGTGATTTAGTGAAACGTTCATAACCATTAAAATTCAGCATTTAGGATTCATCGGGATTTAATTGGAAAATCAGATGTCCCTTGTGGTGATCATGATAACTGGAGTATTAATTCATTTCCTCCATTGGCTGCTTTGAGATTATCACCATTGATTATAAAGCATCCAACAACAGGGTTTTTTCAAAATATAATACAGTATAATACAGTATATCCAAAAGCAATAACTTCATGTTGCACAATGAATGTGAACGTAAACCTAAACCTGTTAGACTTCGGCAAGTATCGTTGAAAATGCATTCCTCGTGCATATTCTTCATAAATCAAAAACCTACCGCTGTAACTTGATAGTAATTATGAAATTACTGTTGCACCTCAGGAAATCAATCACTCTGAAGTCAGAAACATTGGATGCTCAACACTTGCCATTTGCATGAGGTTTTTGCCACAGAAATAATACCTTATTTTGATTAGGAAAAGGCTATTTTTTTGCTGTCATTATCCATGTTCTCCAGTTTTACCCCGCTTTCGAATTATTCTCACGTTACATAATATTGGGCTGACACATGCTCTGATAAGTGAACTTGGCTTCAAGAGGCAGTGGCTACCTGCGAGCTCTTCTGATGTACATGTACTGTAAATGTATTGGTGCCTCTATGTGTGTTTCTGGTTTTAGACAGACCTCCTCAGTTGACCACTGCTGGAGGACAACATCCATGAAAATGAGCACTTATCTGTGTCCTAAACAGTCTTGTGCATGCATTCCAAACTTCACCTAAAATAAAAAAGGTTGGCTCTACAATAAATCTTTTCATTCATAATTCTTCATGAAGTCGGCTGTCAGTTTCTTGTTTGTAGGACGGTTTACAACAGGGCTGTCGAAATTCGGTCCGGCAGAGCTCAGCTCCAACTTGCCTCAGCAGACCTGCATGGAACTCGCCCTGGTTCACAATGAAAAACCAAAATGTGGTCATGTTTACCAATCTGTTAATATATTAACAAGTTGTTAATATATGGTTTTCTTGAATAATTAAAAAAGATTAGCCAATCGTGTCATTGGTCAGATTTTTTTCTTAATATTTCCAATCATTTATGACAATGCTGTATGTCCACTCTACGTCCGATATCTTATGACACTATTTTAACAATTACTTAAATAATTATTGTCATGCTAATAGTTTTATATACTAACTATTGGCTATTTTAGTTTTGTATATTGTAATGACTTTAAAATAATACACGCAGGTAAAATTATTTTACAATTCCAGCTGAGATCTGTATTTTATGCCCACATATAAATTTATTTGGTGAGTAGCTGGTCATTATCGAAAAGTAAATCCCTTTCAGGGTGATGCAAGACCCCTACATTACCCCTAGTAAAAGACATTTTCAGCTATTTCAGAGGCATGTAAAGACATTTATTTGCTATGTCTGTCCACAGCAAGGTTTATTATTCTGCATTAAAGAAAGAATGACATGAAAAAGAACATCCTTCATTCTCAACTCTCTCAAGATTAGCTTAGGTGATCAGAAAGCAGATGTTTTAGCGATCTTGTATGTCTTGGCAAGCCATTAAAAGTCCAAGATGCCTCAAAGGGCTGGCATACTGAAAACTAATTCTGAGGGTTCTATACATTCCTACAAATGAGCCTTCGAAATATGTAAATGTTGTTCATTGAATACTGAGATAGGACCGCTTACCATTCAGGCTCATGTTTTCAGCTCATTCTAATGCTATACTTTATACTTTGAGACTTGCCACAGCAGCCCTATACTGTATCTCTCAGGTCTCAACACCCTGCCCATTGTTCCAGCAGTGGCTCGCAGCAAGCTTGCCGTCCCCACCGTGGACCATGTGAGCACAGGAAACATAAAACTCTTCCTCAGGGACCTGATAGTTTCCAAAGTATTTTACAAGGGACCATCAATGTCTGTATTTAGATTTAATGGTTAGACAAATGCAGGCATTCTTGTTTTTAGAAGAAATGGATGAAAATGAGAATCTAGAGTTCGAAAACAAATTGAGCTCACATCTGGTGGCTTGAAGTTCTCCAGTGCACAGGCAGGGGGAAAAAAACTCGGCTCTCCCCCAAACTGCCTTAACGAGAACAGTGTGTCTGGAAATGGCCCAGGCAGTCTTTCTGGGACAGAGTAGAAGCAGGAGAAGGAGGAGGAGGGGAGAACAGGAGTTTCTTCCCCCCTCACCAATCCAACTGTTCTTCATCGGGCAGTCTGTAACAACAGACATTCAGCTTGAGAGGAGGACACAGCAGACGCTTTCTTCTCCATGTTAGATCCTCTTCAGTCGGCATGTTTTAGAGCATCAGCACTTGAAAGTAAGTGGGAACTCTTTTGTTTCAGCTTTACTTTTGTCTGCTTTCTATTTTAGTAATATCGTTCCTGTCCATTTAACGATAGACAGATGACTTACCTTACAGGAATGCGCAGCTTTAAAAGGTTCATGTCCAGATGTGGCTACCTAAGTTTAAAAGATTCAACTAAAATAGGTTTGGAATGGACTCTTACGGTTGATTTTGGCAAAATGAGCTTTTTTTAAGCAATATAGAATTTCATAAAAGCAAGTTTGTGTACTAAGAACGGAAATTCTTTGAAGCCAGCATAAAAACACTGACAGAGACTGATATTAATGCTGCATGTGTGTGTGTGTGTTTGAGAGTGAGGCGCCACATGAGCTTGATACTATTTCCATTGTACTCCAAATGCCCAGTGATGATTATGGTTGTCAGCTTGAGCACAGATGGCACAGAGTGGAGAGACCCCAGATGAAATATCTTTGCTTAAGGAAACAAAAACCTTTTTTGGTTACCCGTTCCAGTAATATTCAGTTTGTTTGTGTCTTTATTTAAAGTTTTAAACATTTATTTAAAAAAATGTAACAATAAATATGTTCACTTACTCATTCAACATTTTAAGTTGTAAACATTAACATGAAGACATATAAGACAATAAACAATAAACATATGCAAATAACTACAATTACTAGATTAATAAACGGTTGTTTACTGTTAGCTCGTTATAGGTAAATTAACTAATGTTAGTGCTTACATTTTTCCTTTATCAAAAGTAATTTTAAGGCAAATGTAAGAAATATCAAAAACTGGAACTTGTTGAGTTGAGCATGGTTATTCGGTTCATTTTGATGTGACCTTAATGCTTACGAAAACCTTAAAGAATGAGCGCACATGTAGGGACTGATGTTCGGCTGCAGCTGCTCAGAACATAATGCATCTGGCTCAGAATCCAATGAGGTTACCATGTGGCTCTTTGAATTTTGATTGGACCACAGGAAAGAATTAAGACATTAAGCTGTGAACTAATGTTATGAAGTAAGAACATACCAAAGGCTCAGATTTTAACTATTTATCATTGAAGTTCAGGTTACTCTGTCCAAGTCAATAACATTTAAGCTAATAAAAATACACTAAATACTACATTTTGTTTAAATTTTATAACCGGTAACTCTGAAAAAAAACATTCTAGTAGTGTTAGCGAAAGAACATCCGCTCATAACTTCAAGAACCTACCCAGAACATTAGCCAAAGTTCTGAGAAAATTTAAAAAAGTTAGCTTAACTGTTAAAAAAACAAAAAAATAACATGTAATTAAAATGTTTTTTAACCACCTCAGGTATTCAGTCAAAGGATGGACCACTCAGCTCTCCACTGCCTCATCGGCCTGTATGTCATTCTCCTAACCAGGCTCCCCACTTACGCCACTCCAGTCATTTTTAATGATTCTTCGGAGGGCAGTGGGCAGTGGGACTCTGAGAGCACAGGCCTGACCCCCACACCCACCATTTCCTCCTTCAATGAATCGGTGAAATCCACGTCCATAGATGGAGAAAAAAATAGCAAATCATTCCTGGATCAGCTGGTGGACTTCTTACGAGAGAACCACCTTCCCATAATCGTCATCGCCACATTGCTTTTTCTTATCATCACCATCCTCTGCTCGGCTGCCATTCTGAGTCGCCGACGTAAAGTCAGCACCTACTATCCTTGCGCGTTCCCCTCCAAGATGTACGTGGACGAGCGAGACAAGACCGGAGGAGAACGCTTCTTTAGCGAAGTCCCGGAGAAAGCCAACACCAGCTCCAGTGAGGAGCCAGTGAATACAGCCAGGCAGCTCCAAGAGGACATCATGCTGGCTACCAAGAACCTCCGAACACCAATCAAGACCACATGGAAAGAGAAGAATGAAGCGGCGGAAGACCAAAAACAAGCAGAAGACGAGGGGAGTGCTCAGTGCGATAAGAGTCAGGTGGAGAGCTGTGGAGAGCTAGAAGACAAGACCACAAATCAGTCTACGGTTGAGGATACTGTGGAAAAGAGCTGCCCCAACAGGTCCCAGGACAGCATCCCCGCTTTTGAAATGGAAAAGACTGACCCCTCGGACTCCGGGCCCCCTGAAGAGAGCAAACATTCATCTGGGCCAGAGAATTCGGAGATCCAAAAGGATACGAACAAACAGGATGTTGCTACTTCTGGCTCACCATTTATCAGTGAAGAGAAAACAGCATTTTAGCTTGGACATTTTTAAAGCCTTGAAGGAAACACTTAAGAGGCAAATACAGATCAAAGTGTATTCCTTGCAGAAAATGTAGTACGAAGTATAATTAAGATTGTCCATGAAACATATAAGGCTTTAATATTGTTTGTAACCGTTTACTTCGGTTTTCTAAATATAATCCGTTTTAAATTGCTTAAGTGTAAATGATATGAACGGACGCCTATTGGGCGAGACATAAAAACTGCTTTTTAAATGTTGGTTGTTATGAGTCTTCTTCATTCGACATGATGACTCTTTAACCCTAAATCAGAAATGCTCTTTATTCTTGTTCGCTTTACTCTCTATTATTAGCAATGACATCCATAAAGCTTATAGGGTTAAGGAAGTAGATTGAGTGAATGGCTCGCAATGCACTATAAACACACGCATCCAAAAACTAAAACAAGCACACTTACTACTCCAATTAAGGAGACAAGTCTAAGTGTAGAAAAGCCTTGCTGTGAGTCAGCTTACTGTTTACACATTCTGGCTCTAAGTATTTCCTTTCAAGGTCGAGAGGTATTCAGCCACAGCATGTCCTATGCCACCTTTCAAACTGTTTAGTCTAAGATAAGTTAGTCTCAACACATACTTTATGAAGAACACAATATTCTTAATAAAATTACAAGATTTGACCACATTTCATACTTCGTTATTTAAATGTTCAAGATAATCCGACAACTAGAAAAGAATGCTGGTCAGCGTTATAGTTTGCTTTAGATCTACTGAAGCTGCGGATTTGTTGGCACGCGACTTGTAGCGTAAGAGCTAATAAAACAAACCTCAAATTGAGATGTGCAATCATATTTTTAAATGAATAACATATACTGGGTGCAAAATCAGCTCATTATTGTAAATTAGCATCATGTTTCTAGATACGGGTATGCAATATTAATTCCAATGCCCACATGATTGAGGTTTACACAAGCTTTATTGAAAGTACTGATGTTTCAAAGGCCATCAAATAAAATCCGTTCAGCATAATCACATTGTCGTTCTGTCAAACTAAAATAATAGAATAAGATAGTTTGTGTGCGTGTTCAGCTAGCTTTTTCATTGCATCAACATATCTAAACACATATGGCTTAGACTGTAACAGTGTTGGTCAGTACTTTTACATTGTGCGTTTAAAAGACTGGCTACAGTGCAAGAGTTGGAGAGCTTTGGTCTAAACTCAAAGGGAGGATGAAGAGCATTGATTCTCAACTGGTTTTGCTTCAAGACTCAGATTTTGCATTGGATTTCAAACGGTGATCTTACCCCGAATGCTGCAATTTATTAGCATGATCTGTGCAGAGTAAACAATATATAAAGAAAAAAACAGACACAATGGGAGAAAATAAATGCATTTTTTTTCTTTCAACACAGTAAGCCTGTTTATCAAACTGCATGGTTAGCTGGATTATAATATTGCCATTCAGAGTAGATATTTCCCTGTTCCCTACGATCCAAACAGAACAGACCTGAAACCCTTTTTGGTCGTGAAGCACCAATTGAGAACCACCGATTTAGAGGATCAAGTGCGCCTCCTAGTTGCGGGCCATGACAGTCTTCTCACCCTGTTCTACTTCCTGTTTCAGACGGTAGTCTGCCAAAGCTGCTTTAATGGCATCCTCAGCCAGCACTACAAAGCACAGAGAACAAGGTCAGCTAACAGAACAGCCAGGAACATTATAAGTAAAATTTGCATTATACATATAAATGTTACTTTTTAGCAACCGGAGCAGTGTATATAATGCATGTAAATAAATACAAAATGAAATCGATTTGATCAAATTGAAAGGAACACTTACTTGAGCAGTGCAGTTTGACTGGTGGGAGGCTAAGCTCCTTAGCAATCTCAGTGTTTTTAATCTTGAGGGCTTCATCAATCTGTATATTCATGAACATTTTGAGGTTTAAAACTTTCATTGGGATGAAAACACATAAAAAACAAAATGTTGTCACAATGCTTACAGATTTTCCTTTCACCCACTCGGTGGCTAAAGAACTGGAAGCAATAGCAGAGCCACAGCCGAAGGTTTTGAACTTGGCATCCACAATCTTCCCGGCCTCATCCACCTCGATCTAGGTGGGAAAAACAAATATAAACTGCGGTTCATCACATATATGACCACCATGTCGAGGATGGTGATAGCTTCCATCATCTGCACTGTGACTGTGTCTATAATTAATAATATAGTGTACGGAAAAAAGTGTGCAGACATCAAATGACTGTCTAATATGGTCATAAAAAGAGTTCATATAAAAATATAATAAAGCATTGAGAGCTTCTCTACTTGCACAAAAGCAGTCATCTGGCCATTATTTTGTTAGGGGTTACAGTTTTTTTTAGTTGAATTACATTGATATAAATTATATATTGTTGTAGGTTATTGTATTTTTAGGTCTATAGTTTAAATCTAAACAGGAACGAGTGCTACAACTATTATATTATATATTGTACCTGGCAAATAAACAAACAAAATAATGTAAAATCTGCAGAGTCATCCTGTGTCAGCACTCAGTCCAATCGGAAGCTTCAGTCATTGTACATAAAATTAAGATTCTGTAAGATTCACCTGCTTAAATATACACTATTTCATTGGTTTATATTCGCAAAATAAATGTTAATTTTGTTTCCATTTTGTTTATACAGCATATTCATTGTCACACGTCACCAATGCACACATGCTTATCATCATCATCATCATCATCAAGTACCTAT
Source organism: Puntigrus tetrazona (assembly GCF_018831695.1). NCBI lineage: Eukaryota > Metazoa > Chordata > Actinopteri > Cypriniformes > Cyprinidae > Puntigrus > Puntigrus tetrazona. The sequence continues at coordinate 7,598,080 of NC_056703.1, forward strand.
GCTAGAAAATGACAGTCTACAGCAGTGAACATACTAAACCTATTCAGACTTCTTAGGAAGAACAGTAAAGCAGTCATTAAACCTATTGTTATGCAAGACAGGATTACCTGCAGTTTCATCACATCTCCACAAGCAGGGGCACCAACCAACCCTGTGCCCACATTCTTGGCATTTTTATCCAAAGACCCCACATTTCTTGGGTTCTCGTAGTGGTCCACAACCTTTAAAAAAAAAATGTACAAGGGAGGGGCCACTTGAGTTATTTGCCTCGCAAAGTCAGAATCATGTGCAAGTTTATTATATTGTTATATAAGACAAATAAACGACCATCCAGGGCTCATTATCTCCAATTTCGACCTATTTAGATGTGCACTCATCTTGCTATAATACAAATGACTAAAAATTAATTAAAAACTGGTTCAAAGATTTTAGTTCATTATTTGGCTTGTACTAAATGTGATACGATATAACCGACTTGAAATAATTAAATATGCATGAGAAATAATTAAAAAAATTTCTAATGTCACATGTTAGTGGTATTAGTACAGTCCCGATAACTGTCATTATGCATCACGAGATGTCCATCAGACAGGAAACCCCCTCAAATACATGAGGTCAGAGCGAAAAACTTTACTAGCAAATTGCACAAGTCATACTAGCTTACCTTTTTGTGATACCCACATTGCATCCTCAGCTGAGGAGCTGAAAGACTTTTGAGAATTGCCGGTGACGCGCATTTCTTCGCAAGCGAAGCCGCCATGATATCTGAAATGACGCACTTGAAAACTCAAATAGCGGATTTATACGCCGTTCAGTCTCGTAGATTTCACCGACCCTCGCGAGATGTGAGACAAGCGGAGAACACGTTTCATGCACAAAATAGTTTTATACCTTTATTATTTATCTATACTTTAAATACGTTTGTTGTTGTTATTATTATTATACATGCATAGCTGTTCTTTTTTCGATTGAGTAGTTTATACTTTTTTATTTTTAAAAAGCGTCAAAGCTGCAAAGTGTGCAGCTTATTATATTCTAAATAAAAATGACACGGACCGATATAAAGACTTTAATAAATAGAAAGATATTAATAAAAAAATGTTTTGTAGAATAGCAGATTGTTGTTTTTGTTTCACTTTTGTCCTATGTCTTTTCTGGCTGTTGAAACTTTGCAGCTTCCCTTGTGCATTTGTTACGTACGTCAAATGATTGCAAATGCCTATTAATTATCATTATTATTATTATTATTATTATTAATAGTGGCGCTAATGGAATTGTCTACCATTGGTCTCTACGCTGAATGACGTCATCACAGCGCCCGTGACTGACAGCGCTGTCAGCCAATCGCTGAAAAGGGAGGCGGCGAGGATTTTTCAAACCTCAGGAAATGGGAAAGGCATAGCAACTTCCATAAAAAAAAAAAAAAAAACTACCGGTAATTCGAGAGCCGTCTAGCCTCCCGGCTGACAGTCTGCCACCTGTATCTTCTTCCAGCACACAACTTTTTTTAATTCCCTTTGAATGTCCTTTTGTCTGAGCTCTCAGATTCGGTTGTCTTGGATATGGTTATTAGTGTCTCTCAGTCAGTCGCCGCGTGAGCTCGAGCGAAAACTCGGTTAACGTTAGTCCGAGCATCGCTGTCTGCGTGTGTCGGACATTATTTGACAATGTCGGGCGTGACGCTTCAGGTAAGGAATAAATAAGACATATTTAACAGCCTCGCTAATGTGGTTAGTAATGGGCAACACGAAAAAAAGTGCTGTTTGGGGATTAAATAAGGCACAAAATGAAGCAGTCGGGTCGTTAACGTTCAAACGCTTATGTTTACGTCTCCCTTTGGGCGAAGTCCGGCGTGGCTCAAAGTTTTCATTCAGTTTGAAGCGAATCAACCACAAAGCAATTCTCTTTAACAATTGCGAAACTATTATAAAGCAGAAGGGGAAATATAGAAACCCAATAGACAAATGTGGCGTTTTATCGCATCGCACCCCTCTCCTCGCGCCCGTGCTGTTTATATGGCAGCTTTCTAACTTTGTTCAAACAAATATCACTAAACATTTTCAGGTCGAACGGGTTTGGCAGGACTTCGGCTTCCTCTTCTGTCCCTCACCAGAGGCTTAAATGTAACTGAAGTTATGTGTGTGGAAAAAAAAAACCGAGTGACTTAAGTCTTTTGTGATTTAAAGTAGTTGGAAGAGTCGTGGTTAATGATAGTCTGTTTTTGAAATGTGGTCTGCCTGTTTTTCCCGCTTTAGCTGCTGTTAATGTATTTATCCAACACTAGCTGACAGCTCGTTAAATACTGACAATATTAATCTGAATGATGGGAACTACGTAATTTATGTAAATTGTTTTTGATTGACTTTTAGCTTCTTTTCCCCTAATGGTGTCATGAGAAGTCTTCAGAATGTGCGAAACGCTGCCCTCTATGCAGCAAAATAAGAATCGCCTGTTCAGAAAATAGCTTTTAATATATTTACTTCCTTTCTTTTGGCTTTTCCCAATGCCTGAAATGTGCAAATATTTAAAGCCTCATCTCTGAGATCTGTACAAAGGCACTTATGATATAACCACTTCATGCATGCACATTTATGCATGCACATTCAGCTCATATCAGTAACCTTTTTTTCACCCTGCTGCTGCAAGTCAACATTATCAATATCAGCGGTCACACTTATGGATTATTTGATTAGCATGATTCAATTATCTTTTTGCTTTAAGGAATAGCTCACCCAAAAACAGATTTCAGCTAACCAAACCTGTATGAATTTCTTTCTGCTCTTGAACGTAATATTCAACAAAAGGCAGAAATTCGTAGAGGTTCCTTACTTCACTCAACCGCAGATGTTTTATCAAAAAAGGGTGCTGTAAATGAACCAAAAATGTGTCACTGTTCACACAACAGAGCAGCTGTCTGCGGGGTCTGGCTGAAGGTGACCTCATGGACCCTGAGTTCCAGCAGCGTGTGGAGGATGCGATCGTCCTTCTTCGGCAGGAGATCCAGCGGGAACTGAAGATCAAAGAGGCAGCTGAGCGGCTGCGACGGGCGGTGACCAACCGCAAGAATGCTGCTGATGTGGATGGTCAGCTTAGAGCCTCCAGCCGAAAACTTGAGCAGCTCCACTGGGAGCTCCAGGAGCTAAATGCTCATGCTATGGCCACCCAGAAAGATACTGTTACAGGTGAGAAACAGGTGATGATTGATATAAAGGAAAGTTTTGTTTCATCTTTATTTTTATACTGACTGAAATCACTTCATTTAAGTTCCCATCTTGTTTCCTTTATGTAATCTTTTACATTTGGTTCATGGTTCATATAGTTTCAACAATTGAAATATTTCATAACTTGTATACTTGTAAAGGACATGAATGTGTGTGGGTGTTTTTTTTTTTTTTTTTTTTTTTTTGTAAATGTATACACTAATGTTTAAAGGTTTGTAGTTGGTATGGTCACCAGAAATTTAGAAAAAAAAACCATTATATTGGGAAATTATTACACTTTATTTTTTTTATGTAGTATATTCCTATGATGATGATGATCATCATTATTATTATTGTTGTTATTTTTAACATTTTATTTTTTTACATTTGCTGAAATATTTAGAAAGTTTCTGCCCCTTTGTTCAGTGTTGAGAGCAGATGCAGTGCTCAATATGTTGTGCTACATGGAATCTAATTTTTTTATTATTATTTTTTTTCCCCAAGATTTTATGACGTATAAAAAATTTAAAAGGACAACAATTATTTGAAAGGTCTTGTAAAAAAGAAAAAAAAATCTTTAAATAGTTTGATCTAATGTGATCTTATCTAACTAAATAATATTATTATTATTATTATTATTATTATTATTATTAATTTCAAAAACAAATGTCTAACCATAAACTTCTGAATAGTAGTGTAGACGAAGTTTCTTTAAACCAAGCCCTCTAGTCTGTAGAACAAATTTCAGAAATATCAGAAAAGGCTAAAAGAACTGCTCCATATTTCATTGTAAATATTGTTTTCTCAGATGATGCCACCTCTCCAGATCCATGTCGTTGGGAAGAGATCACATCGCCCTTGGGCAGCCATGTCCGTACTTTGAAAAAACAGCTTACCATGGAGCTCAAAGTGAAACAAGGAGCTGAGAACATTATTCATACTTACGCCAACAGTTCTGTCAAGGTGAGGATAGCCCCCCTCCTTTCCTGTGGATCTTGAAGATGATTAACTCATCCTCCATTACTCTGTGTGTATTTAAATCTGTTTGAGTGGCTGCCAAAGGGCTATGAAATGTGATAACATGCGCGCAAAGAAGGTCCTTCCCCTTCCCTTCTGCCCCCTCCATCTTTTATAACCCTTTTAGAGCGATGGTCCCATGACCTCTAGCTAGCCGTGACTGTATTTGAGCCTGTGTGTTTCTACCAGACGGGGCTGCGATAATGCTGCAGCGTTTTCCTGAGAACACTGTGTGCTGGCAGCTCTGTGATTTATGTCTGTGCTGGATTCAGACAGCTTGAGTACCGAGCCTTGATCTCTCACACACACACACACACACAGACGCTCACAGACGTGCTCTAAAACATCATCCCTTTGAGTCTGAAGAGGAAGAGCTTGGTACTGATTCGGTTTCTCCTGTCTTGGGCCTGGCGACAGCAGCAGCCCATGTGACTTCGCTCCAACCAATGCCGAAGCATTCGGGTTTGGGCCAGCCAGGCAGGGCACGGCAGCAGCAGCGGTAGTAGCAGTTAGAGGTGGCTGACTCCTTTGGAAGGAGATCTGTAAACCGCGTGAGAGGGGGAGAGGGAGAGAGAAACAGGCAAAAAGAACATATGAGAAGGGGAGGGGAGAAGTGAGCGAGCAAGAGATTGGGACGCAAGGACAGTAGAACAATAAGAAGAAAGAATGGGGTGGCTTCTCGAACGCTTGCTTCAGTCTCTGCTATACGACATAAACTGATATGGAGAGTTTCGAGGACGGCGAGATAAACACAGGAGGAAACATCTGATGGGGGTCAAGGAAGAGCAAAGGGATGTCATACAGCCATCTGAAAGTTCACAAAACATGACAGATGACCTCTTGAGCTGCATTGAGAGGGGGAGAGCACTATGGACGGTATGGTCTCCCTTTTCCTTTACTTCATCAGTGGGTGTTTTATGCAGGTTTCGGTAAAGGTCACGTTTCTTGTTGTGTGTGTCGGTTTAGTATGTGTCTCTTCATTTGGGATGTATTGCTGTCTTGTGCTACTATGACTCTAACGTCACGGCTCATAAAGCTCTGGGGAGAAAACTGCACAGTCAGTGTTTGATGTTTGAGTATGTTTGGGTGTGGTGTACACCTGACTGCTTCTCCATAATGAGGAAGAGAGGAGTTTAATTGAGATCGCTGCACTTTTGACCTGTTGGTCTTTGAGGGAATTTTTTCATATTGGTTCAGATTGGCTTTGTGTGTGTTTTTGTCTTCTGGGCTAATAATGTCAAATGACTCCGATTTCTCTTCCTTTTTGTTTATTTGTCAGACTGGTTGGGATGTTCGAACAAACAGAACAATGTTTTGATAGCACTTGCAGTGTTTACCTTTTTTGGGACATGAATGTTTACTTGTACTGTAGTAATGTGTATATATTACATAATATGTAAGTATCATAGAATTTTAAAGGCTGGAAAAATAAGTGAAATTTCTTTAGTGAAAAGAAAAAAATAAATAAAAAAATAAAATAAAATAAAATAAATAAATATATATATATATATATATATATATATATATATATATATATATATATATATATATATATATATATATATAAATATAAATAAATTTTGTATATTGAAGGAATAGTTCACCCAAAAATGAAAATTTTGTCGTCATGTACTCAACCTCAGGCTGTTTTGAAGGTCAATGGTGACCCAAAACAACCTGGTTTCAAACTTTTTTTCAAAACATCTGTTTGTGTTAGTCAGAACAAAGAAATTCACACAGGTTTGGAACTACTTAACTCCAACTTTTGCCTTAAACTCCTAATCTGTTGCTTATTTTTTGTTTTTGTGTATATTTTTGTTATTGTAAGGTAATTAAGGTTAGCAATTAGGTAGGATTAGGGATGTAAGATATGGTCATGCAGAGCAATAAATCTCCAATATGTTAATAATAGACGTCATGCTAATATTCTACTAGTTAATAGTGAGATTTGGTCCCTGTATTAAATTATGTGCAACCATGTTATTAATTCTGAGAGTTAGTACTTAATAAATGGGGAAAATTGCCATAGAAATCTGTATAAAATATATAGATAATAATCAAAAATACTTAGAATCATGAAATTACAAAATATATGGGAACATCATGAAACGGCACTTTAGAAAATAAAAGTAAAAAAAAAATTCACTACTTTTTAAAGCTTTAATTTTTTTCCCTTTTTCTTTCCAGTCTTTGACTGTTTGTTCTTTTCTCTGGCAGTGTCTTCACTGTTTGTTCTAAAACAAATGCAAAACAGAATGTCAGAATCTCTCTATCGCTTCTGTTGTCACTCCCCAGGATCGGAAGATGTTGTCCACAGCCCAGCAGATGCTGCAGGATAGCAAAACGAAAATCGAGCTGCTCCGCATGCAGATTGTCAAAGTCACCCAGGCCAGAGAGGGAGAGCGGGAGACCACACAGCCAGAGGGTAAACAAACAACTACTTTTAATTAGTAAAGAAAACGCGAAGGAAATCATGACATTTACAATTGATTTTTTTTATAGAACAGTACCACTTATTTCAACTTCACAAAATGTTTTTAGTATTGCAGAGTTTCTCAAAGTTGAAAACTCCTTGAACAATCAGGTGTTATTCCAATAATTGCCCTTTAAATGTTCATACCAAAATAATGAAAATGGAACAGGTTTCAAGACGACTAGAAAGTTGTCTGTCTTATTGCATGCTAAGCCCAATCTTTGTAGTATTTAGCTAGACATTAAAGCTTTGACATCAGCAATGCAGCATCATCACCCAACATATAAGAGATGTTTTTCTCTCTATTTTTGTGGACACATTTTTATGCCAGCTTTGCATTGGGGTAATCTTTGTTTTGAATTCGGGTGTGAATTGTTTTAATTTCCTTTTTTATTTGAACACTGTCATGCAGTAACATTCACCATATGCATGACATGACAAAATTTGATGGTTCCCATTTTGAATGATTCTGTCTTCAGTGTCAGCAGCGTTGCTCTGCTCTGACTTTTGATTCCAGTATTAAATTAAATTGATCAAAGTTTGCTTAGATTGCTTTTAACAATGTGTTTTTGCTCTTTTTGTCTATGGACAATTAATTTCCTTTTACATCAAGTGCTTAAGTAATTATTAAAAATTTTGTGCAGGTCGCCCCTCTGAAACAATTAGTCCACTTGAGCTGCGGGTGGAAGAACTCAGGCACCATCTGAGGATTGAGGCAGCTGTGGCAGAAGGCGCCAAAAATGTGGTCAAGCAGCTTGGTGTACGCAAAGTGCAGGACAGACGTGCTCTAGCCGAAGTAAGTGCATGTATTGGTCTTTGATGTAAAGGCTTTTCAGAAACTAACAGTAATGCACGATGCATTCTGAATGCACTGAATGTCTGGAAATTACAGACTGCTCTACTCTGAAAGGAATGCTCCACCCAATTCATTTTTCTCACCCTTGTGTGATTCTAAACCTTTTCTTTGAAACTTAAATAGATATTTTGAAGAAATTTTGGAAACCAAACACCATTGAGGTATTTTGGATTTCATTGTGTGGACAAAAAAAAAAGCAAGTACAGTACTTTAGGTAAATGCTATGTACTATCTGGTAATGTCTTTGCATGAAAGTGAGTAACAATGTGCCAATGAAATCTTGAAGTGTTTGATAATTAGTAGCATTTCCGTGCAGCGTTGCTCAGCCATGCTTGCTTGACCTTGAAGCAGCACACCCAGTATATGCTTTGTCACCAAGACAGACAAGACAGTCCACTTGGAGTGATAAAGTGAGAAAATTGTGCTCTAATGCTGCTCAAAGATAACCTAGTGCTGAAATGACCGTAATAATCTTACACTTAGCATGTAAAAGACCAGAAGCAATAAAGGCTTCAGTATCTCGTGTAGATCATTTTTGATTGTTTTAAATACATCAAGCGTTTTACCTTTTATTAGAACAGGCTGAGATCTATCTCTCAGAGTTTGAATTAAACTTCATTTGGATTTTTTACATTTCAGATATAATAAACATATAAATACTGTCAGTGGCTTTATCTTACACTACTGTCATTCAGATGTGTATGATTCAGATATGTATTTACAGAGCCTCTTTTGTATTTTTGAGCGTTTTTTTTTTTTTTTTTTTTTTTTTTTTTTTTTGTGTCCAGGCTCAGGCCCGTTTGCAGGAGTCCTCTCAGAAACTGGATCTTTTACGTTTATCTCTGGAGCAGCGGCTTGGAGAGCTTCCACACGACCATCCCAAACGATCTGCTATCAAGGAGGAGCTTACAGTGGGTTCATCGCCTGTTGTTGGGCTGCAGAGGGATCGGCTGCGATCCTCCTCTTCAGCATCCTCTTCGCTCTTCAAACCAGCCAGCCTGACAGGTATCGAAAAAGCTGAAAGTTAGCAGGAAGGTTATGGAGTTAAGGAGTGTTAGTTTTACTCTGTAAATTATGCAATTTTTTATTTTTTTGTCTTTACTTCCTGGAGAGACCTGTTGAAGAACTTCAAAAGCATTGTGTATAACTTGATTGTGTGTGGTTTCAGGGCGACTGGATGTCAGACTGATGGGTTGTCAGGACCTGTTGGAGTCCGTTCCAGGACGCTGTCGAGTAAGCAGCATGTCCTCCGCCCCTGGAAGTCCCTCTGAGTCCAAATCCCTGAGGATGAGAACGGGTCTTTCTACTCGAAGCACCAACGGCAAGACCACCAAGACTGATGAGCTCTCATGTGAGTCTCACAGGGAAAGCAATGTATATAATATAATGGATTTGACAATAGTCTGTGGGCAGTGACAAGAAAACCTGTATCTGTATTTTCCTACCATGTCCAAATAAATTTTATCAATAAAATTCATAAAATAAACAGTTTGAATGGACTATCAAAAGATTATTTTTCTTCGTCCTTAGAAATGAAACGGCTTAATTCTTATGTGATTTTTGTATGTATTTATGTATGATTTTTTTTTTTTTCCTCTTGTGTTTTCTCTCAGTGGAGATCAGTGCTGTATTGAAGGTGGATAACAAAATAGTTGGTCGCACTCACTGGAGGCCGCTGAGTAAGGAGGCCTGGAATCAGAGCTTTAGCATCGAACTGGAGCGGGTCAGTTCCAGCAAATTCCACTTCATATTGCACAGTGAATGTAGTGAATAATTGAGAGTTTGAATTCAGATCAGGAGCTCACTCTAAACGCAAGCCAATAATCTCAGACTCCTTGTCTGAGTGCTTTTACAGCATGCCATTTATAACTGTCATTTTATACCAGGCAACACTAGCAACATCTGTTTTACAGAAAGTTCCTGTGAAGGCCATTGGCAAAAGCCTTTTTCTCACCTTCATTAACACAGCTTTACTTCCAGAGTGCAATCAGCCGCCTCCGGAGTAATCCAAACTAATCCCTCAACATTACTGTAATCTTTCGCACTCCCCTTGGACATAGACACTCAGCCTCAATACTGGCCAAGTCAGCCCACAGCTCTCTCCAAGCTGATTCAGCTGTACCGGTGGAGAAAGAGATCTTATTTCATTATTTCTACTGAAGCAGTTTCCCCCCCCAACGGCTGTGTTTCACATTCGTATGATGAATGGTGAAGCATTTTGCTGTGTCTGTCTTGGAGATTTTGATTATCTTTGTCACCAAGTTATGCTTTCTGACTTCTGACTAAATGTGCACATGATGTATCTCAAGAAATAGGGCAAGAAATTGCCTTAACAGGAAAGCCTACCACAATAACTGTAATAATGTTTCACAATGAAATAAATGCACCCTGGTGATAAGAAGCTTCTTTTGAAGAAAATATCCAACATTTTTTTTTTCCCCAACTTTCAAATGACAACGTAAGAGCCATTGTGAGGTGTAAAGAGAAAAGAATTGCAACTACAATTGATATCTGAGAGTTTGATTTCCTTTTTTTTTTCTGCCCTTCACATGACCTTTGACTCCTGCAGTCTCGGGAGCTGGAGATTGCAGTGTACTGGCGTGACTGGAGGTCCCTGTGTGCAGTGAAGTTCCTGCGTTTAGAAGATTTCCTGGACAACCAACGGCATGGCATGTGTCTTTATCTAGAGCCACAGGGCACACTGTTCACAGAGGTGAGAGAACCTCTCATCATCTTCATCCCAGTGACAAATCGTGTTACAGCACAAAGCCGAGTGTGGTTGCAGTTTACAACTGCTGTGTATTTAATTCAGGATGTTCTGCAGAGGACGATGCTTCAGTACGTGGACACATAATGCATGTTAGTGAGCCAATATTGTTTGTTTTCAGGTGAGATTCAACAATCCTGTCATTGAGCGACATCCTAAACTACAACGACAGAAACGGATTTTCCCAAAAGAAAAAGGTGTGCTAGAGTAGAGTGTCATAATCAGTTGGCATAATCTCTCTCATGTTCACTTGATTGCTTTCAAAACTCAAATGTGACGTCATGCTATGGTTCATTATGCAGTTCAGAAACATGTTTCAGACTAATGCGTCATGGTATTTGTATGATTTAAAGGGACCACACTCTTGCCTTCTGTTTTCACGTTCCACATTTGTACCATTTCACGCAGATTTTCACATCTGTCCTATTTTTGACCCCCCCCTTATCAGAACACTCTTTGAATAGACTCTAAAAGGGGATTGTAGATTCTAAAGTAAACATCGACTGCCATGCTTAGCTAACACTTGCGCATGTGTGACAGCCTGTGTGCTTCACAAATGGTCGCAGCTATGATTTTGTTTAAAACCGTTTAAATACTTGTATCAAACAATCTGTTTAACAGACAAAGCATTAGTGACCATGTGATAATACCAGTTACTGTCGGATCCATTATAGTCTGCACTGCATCCGCCTTTAGTTTCTTTTTCTTCTTTCTGAAAATCCTGTGTGAATTGTGCATTGTTTGTTTACTTAATTTTATAGCAGATTTGTTTACAAAGGACCAAATACTTACCGATGTGGTCTGGAACTGCACAGCTTGTCTTATGAGCCATCTTTATTGTGTGGTTTCTGCATGGACCTAGTGATTTACACTGTATGCGCACATTGGCTGTTTAGCCATACTATCGGCAGACTGCCTTCAATACAAGCTCTGTTTAGATTAACAAGAAGGTTTTGAGTTCTGAACATTACAGGATGTTTTTATAGCACAATGACCTCTTGTCAGAAGATTTAGTATCCTTTAATGTTTCTCTCAGGGAAAAATTTTCTGCGGGCAGCACAGATGAATATGAACTTTGCCACTTGGGGGCGTCTAATGATGAGCGTGCTGCCTCCCTGCAACAGCACCGTCACCGCCTTGAGCCCTCCTCTGCCTGGCTCTGAGGCTATGTCCCCTCCATCTGTATCCACGCCCCCTTCCTCTGGGTGAGATTTATGCAGGTGTCCCTGGGGTTTGGTTGAGGAAAATATAACCATGAATCTGTATAAAGAAAGTGATTCTGTTTCTGTGTTGCGGCTGTTTATCACAGAGACTCGGCAGTTGTTAAACTGAATTTCAGTGAGGAGCGTCCTGCCAAGCCCCCGCGCCTCCACTTGGCACACAACCCCTCGACGGACACATCGCTTTCTGGGGTAAAGTTACTTATTGTAGACAAACACTTGGTTTTTAATTTGTAGTTCTGTATTGCCCTGGTCAAGTTAGAGTTGTAATTATGTGGTTTGGGACACATTTCCCAGACTCCTGCCAGAGTGAATTCCTCTGAGGATAACCAAGTTCTCAAAGGCAGGCCTGTGTCCCAACCTACACAGAAGTAAGTCTTTTTTTTTATTAGTGCAATTATAATTATTGCACAAATCTAAACCTGAATCATCCCTAACCTTGGGTCTTAAATTTGAACCTGTAACATCCCAAATCTTATGATAGTGAAATGAATCTGGGATTCTCTTCCCTGTAATTGCTCTTTTTCTCAGTCTCACTGTATGCTGTGTATATCCTGTTTCACAGGAGGAAAGAGGGGATGCAGATGGAGGACTTCAATTGCATTTCTGTTTTAGGAAGAGGGCACTTTGGAAAGGTAAAGCTGCAAATGTCCTTCTGTACTGTAATCGGATAACTCTGGATGGTGCCATTGGCTCAAAGTCATTGTCATCTCTCATTTAAAGGTCCTGCTGGCTGAGTTCAGGAGGACCGGGAAACTATATGCCATCAAAGCCTTGAAGAAAGGAGATGTTGTGACCCGGGATGAAGTTGACAGGTGACGTTCTTATCTCTGTATCAGAAATGTCTTCTTTAATCAGTTAACCGATAATCAGTTGTCTGTGGATAAACCACTAATATGGTTTGAATGGGTCTGTATGTAAAAATAAATAAATATATATAGCCACATTTTTTTTATGTGGCGAAGAGCTGAATTGCTTGTGGATCCTTAGAATTGAGAAACTGTAGTTCCTTTGACGGAACTGACAATAACAAACACTTCCAACTGTATTTGGCTTGTATAATATTGTGAATTTATTTTATTCTTTTATAGTTTAATGTGTGAAAAGAGAATTTTTGAGACCATCAATGTTTCGCGTCATCCTTTCTTGGTGAACCTGTATGGGTGCTTCCAGACACCTGACCATGTGTGCTTTGTGATGGAATATTCACCTGGAGGAGACCTGATGACCCACATCCACAACAGCATCTTCTCTGAACGCCAGGCTAGGTACACACCCAAACACGCATACGTTTGTTTTTGTGAATTGTGGGGATTTTCATACTGTACAAACTGTATGCGCTGTTGTCCTACGCCTAAACCTACCCCTTACAGGAAACTACAGATTTTCAAAAAAACACTTTATAAGTGTTTTGAAAAATGTGGACATGTGGTAATGTCATCATAAGGCACCTTCTCCTTGTAATACCCATGTCATCATACAAATGTGTCTTCATATCTCACAAAAACAAGCTCACACACACACACGCACAATCTGTTTAATTGCAGAGCATTTACATAAGTGCTACACTTGTTCACATGTTCTCAGACGCAGACGCTGAATATTTTTAGCATTGTATATTTTTAGCATTGACACTTTCCTCTGGCTGTGACTGTAAACCAAGGGTTTTTCTGGCAGGTTTTATTCTGCATGTGTATTACTAGGCCTCGAGTTTCTGCACCAAAACCGGATTGTATATAGGTAATTACACTATTTCTGATATTACTTCTCTTTTATTGAATTCCCTATTGTATATGTGTATAAAATAACCCATGTGCTTTTATGTAAGATTTCTCTTTTTCCTCTTTGTAGGGACCTGAAGCTGGACAATCTGTTAATGGATTCCGATGGCTTTGTGAGAATTGCAGATTTTGGACTTTGCAAAGAAGGCATGTTCTTTTAAAAAAAATCCATGGGAGATGTGGCATTTTGGTTGTTGTTGATCTCAAATGACAGTATTTGAGCAAAGAGTCAGTCAAGTTTTTCCACCAATCAGGTATGGGACACGGCGATCGTACATCTACCTTTTGTGGCACCCCAGAGTTCCTGGCCCCTGAGGTCTTGACAGACAGCACCTACACCCGTGCAGTGGACTGGTGGGGTTTGGGTGTGCTCATCTATGAGATGCTAGTGGGAGAGGTCAGTCCTGGTCAATACAGATTCACTAAATTGTTGCCATATACTGTAATATTTATGCATATTTTAAAAAATAATTTAGCAAGAATGAAAAGTAAAAACTGAGAGTAAAGACAAACCCTGGAAAAAAGATGCATTGAGAACCAAATAAGAATGTTAAAATGAAATCTAAAGGATCATGAGAAACTGAAGACTAGAGTAATGGCTGCTAAAAATTCAGCTTTGCCATCAAAGGAATAAATAACATTTTTAAACGGAAATCAATTCATATAAATTTCAATAACATTTCAGAACGTTATGCTTTTTATTATATTTCTGGTCAAATAAACAGTAGTGTAATGCATTCTGTTGTATCTGCCAGTCTCCATTCCCCGGTGACGACGAGGAGGAGGTGTTTGACAGCATAGTGAACGATGAAGTCCGCTACCCCAGGTTTTTGTCTCCTGAGTCGGTCTCGATAATACAAAAGGTAACATTTTCCCTTTTGGAGAGAAAAAAAAAAAAAAAACAAATTGAAATCCAGTTGACACTCGGTCTCGTTAATGGCAGCTGTTACAGAAGAACCCTGAAAAACGACTGGGAGCAGGAGAGCAAGACGCCAATGAAGTGAAGAGACACAGGTTCTTCCAGGTGACGGTCACTCAACTGAATCATTTTTGACTACCTTAGTTTAAACTCTTTTTAAAAGCCTCGTTCCTCTCCGCAGGGCATAGACTGGGAAGCCCTGTTGGCCAAAAGAGTCAAACCTCCTTTCCTGCCGTCAATTAAAGCTCCAGCAGACGTCAGTAACTTTGATGAGGAGTTCACGCGCCTGAAGCCTGTCCTGACCCCTCCTCAGACCCCGTTCTTCCTCACCGCCGAGCAGCAGGAGTTCTTTTCAGACTTTGACTTCTCGGCCCTGCACTGACTTCCACTCCATTACCCTCGGAAGGGGTTGTGACATATCAAATCTCTGCTTTCTTTTCCCTCTGTCTTCCTCATCCAATTATTCTCTCTCGTCCTTCCTTTGAGTTATGCAGTGGAATCGAGTGAAGCTGGCCTCGTGTCACCCTTTAAAAGCTTCTGTACGCTTTTCGTGAAACTGGCTGCAAATGTGTGCTTAAGCTCCAAAGACGGTCCTGATGGACTTTAAAAGCCATCCGATCACCCCTGACCAGAACTGTGCGGCCGGCACTATGAGTAAGCTCAGATCTGCTCAGCTTTTAACTGCCCATCCCTTATATTCGAACATGCATTTATTGATGTACATTAGATACATAGTACATTTTGGGTCAGGTTATACTGTTAAAAAAAAAAAGAAAAAGAAAAAAAAAAGTCTTCCTGTTACACTAAATTACGATGCCAAAATACACTTGCACTGTTGCTGAACAGATAACGATCGTCAGATTGAGATGCAAGGACGAGATGCTGTTTTTAAGGATTTCTGATGCAGCGCAGATCTGTCTTAAGCTCCTTAAGTTCTAGACTGTAACTATCGGAGTGTGTTCTCGGCGTTAGATCATGCAAATTCCTCCATGCTTAGTCTATGTGATGTATGTTCATGTTAAACCCTCACATTTTGATCTCTGGTTGTCCCTAATCTGGATTTGATTTAGGATTGGTGCCCCAGATAAATGTTGCTTGTTGATTTTGGACCAGTTCTCAACTTTCCAAACCTAGCTCTTTACTGAACTTGCAGGAGTCTTGTGACATTCGGCCGCAAACGGCGGCTTGCTCTGCCTTTCTCTTTATAGTCCGAGAATTAGACGGAGCGTATTCTACTTGATGTCGTAGCATGAAACGGTTAGCACATTAACTCGCTAAACTAAAATCGAAACCGTTCCGACTGTATCCGCTCTCTGCGTCATCTAACAGAAGCTCATTACGTTGTTCGTTATTTAAGGTGTTTGTCTGTATTTTACTTTTGACTACATCAGGCTACTTACATTGTATCATTGTAAATGTGGTTTACTACTGATAAGTTACACTGTGAACAAAATGACACTAAAATATTTAAATGATAAACTTGCCATTTCTAAGAGCCCCATGAAGGATAATTAAATATCTAAGTAAATGTAACTGAACGGGATGAATGTATTTTCAGAAATAAAATACAACGTGACCATGTTGTTCAGTTTATTGAATGCCGAAGTTTCAAAATATTACATTGAGGGAAAAAAATTGCATAACTTAGATCAAAACGGCGCAAATCATTCATGAAATCAGTCATAGTTAAAAGCACTCAAGTGCAAAAGTTAAGCAATTTAAAGAAAATGAAAGGAAGTAAAAACAAACAATTATTGCTTTTTATGATTATATTATATCAAATTCACACTATGTGTACCGCATTGTACAAAATGGACTGATATCTAACAGTCAAAGGAGTGTCACATGCACTTACATCTTTCTCTCTTTAAGATGCTGATGTGTCAAAGGAAAGCCCTGCTTATATAAAAATATAAAGTTTTGCATTAAAAAAAGTGTCTGTAATGTTGAACATTATAGCACTGATTATGTTTGTATTCTAAACTCAGTCTTTTAATGTTAATTTGTCACGTTTAGTGTATTACGTTATGTCACGATAAATCAGTACATTTAATAGAAAGTCACATTACAAGCATATTGAAATTTCACCACTGATATATAAAGTGCTATAGGAAATAATTTGTATAATAAACATGAACTTGTTACCCTGTCTGAAACGGACCTTGAAAGGGGATGTCAATTTTCCTAAAAATATGTATATACAACTGACTGTATTTCACAAGTTCAATAATTGCACATCATAATTTCTGATGTAACAGTACATCATCTGCTGCTGCTATAAAATAAGCTGACAGGGTGTCTAGTTTAATTACTTTTGTCCAACGGCTTTTTAGTACCATGAAAGAGAGATTATAGGAGCAGAGCCAGGATAATAAATAATTAGCATATAAAACTTTAATATATCTATGTATTGCATTAATGGGAAACCACAATTCACATTTTAAAACGTTACTGTGATTTTGTGCTTTTTGTTCTGCGTTAAAATGTGCAAAATCAGCACAAACGAATCGTCAAAGTTCTATGTGGGCAAAATACTCACAAAACACCTTTTATAAAAATGCTCATTCCATCCTATTTCATAACACTTTTTCAAACATCATTGCAACTACAAAGTTCATGCACTTAAAAATCGCTTTTTCAAAACGTAATGGGTCATTCACAAGGAAAAAGTAGATTAGATGTTCTGCAGATGCAGTTAGGAGCGATTTCCACCAAAACACTGACTTCCATCTACTGGGTTATTTGTCACGGCAGTCGTGACTCCGAGGGAATTAAATGGGATCGTTGCTTTGCTTGAAATACACATGCTCCCAAACCACCGGTTCCCAAATGCAGAAGAAGCCCCAGAGATTGCGCAGGGTTCCGCGGTCGAAGGGGTTTTCGTCTGCACCGCAGTGCTTGAGGTAAGAGATTCTGTGTCGAGACATGAACTCCCATGTAGTGGTGTTCAGCGACACCAGGTACAGGTGAGAGCCCAGGAGGAGAAGCACGGTGAGGGATAGGACGGCCACCACGGCCGCTGCTCCCAGAAGCACACCGTTGGTCCTCAACCACAGCTGCCAGGTGGGAGCGTGACTGAAGCCGGACCTGAACGAGATTACAGCTGTGAGATGTTCTTCAGATGTTCGTCCAGTGTTTTTTTTTATGCTTTAAAGAGTTATTTCACCCAAAAATTAAATTTCTGACATCAATTACTTCCCCTTATGTCACCCGTGTGACCTTCGTTCATCTTCGAAACACGAAAGAAAATATTTTTGAACCGAATTTCCGAGAGCTTTCTGATCCTTCATAGACGGCTTGTACTACTTTACTGATGTCCTCACTACCTTTCTGGGTATTGAGCATTACGTGTTAGTGGCGTTGCTGTCTACAAGTGGTCAAAAATCTTGTATATTTCATGAAAATATCTTAATTTGCGTTACGAAAATGGTCTTGTGGGTTTGGAATAACATGATCGTGTCGTTCCAAACCCGTAAGACCTTCCTTCATCTTCGGAGCACGAATGAGGATATTTTTGATGAAATCCGAGAGCTCTCTGACCCTCCAAAGGCAGCGACACAACTGAAATGTTCCCAGATCCAGAAACGTTGCAAATACATCGGCAAAACAGTGCGTGTGACATCAGTGAATCAAACTTCCTTTTTGCGATGCTACAATTTACAAATCCTCTGCCATTTTTGAGAGTACTTAAGAATGATGTAATCTGCATCATTGACGTTTTCGAGAGAAGCGCTTGCATGTAAGTAATAGGCATTGTTTCTGCTTAGAGGAAAACGTGTGTATGCGTTGTGATACTGTCTAAAATGGCGGAAGACGTAACTCAGGGGAATAGATTGGTTTATATATGTATATTATGTCATTTTTATTTTCTTTGCACGAAAAAAAGAGCCTGATAGCGTCATAAAACTGAAGTTGAGCCACTGGACTGTTTTTACAAAGTATTTACTACGTTTCTGGAACAACATGAGGGTGAGTAATTAATGACAGAATTCTCACCCCTTTAATCTTGATGACATTGTTTGGGGTCACCTCTTTGAAATTGAAAAGCATGGCAAGTAATGTGTTTAGGACTATTATGTCCATTAGCGCCAATGGACATAATAGTCCTCAACATGTTACTTGCCATGCTGGACACTCTATGTTACGTAAGTTCTACTCACCAGGCCATGTACAGCCCCCAGAGTAAGACGACAAGCTGCACTGCCAGATAAAGCACAAACCAGCGGTGGTTTCTCTCCCCGACGCAGTTCTCTATCCAGGGGCAGTGGTGATCGTAGCGCCGCACGCAGTGCTGGCACGTCTGGCAGTGTTTGGATCTCATGGGTTGCTACGGATTCATATTCAAAGAGGTTCATTATTAGATTAGAAACAAACAAACGTAGCTGTCACAATTTTTAAACCTCTACGTGTATGCATACGGTCCATCTTTAATGAGCGACAACGCACCTGCACCAGACAGTGCCCACAGCGCCGGAGCCGTATGGACTTTGTGGTCTGTGGAATCATATCCTGTGTTTCTTCTGCGATACCGAGCGTGAACTGCGTTAAAAACGCAAATTGCATAGGGTTTGTGATATGCACGCGCACGGGTTAGGCTGACAAAAACTCTTGTATGCTGACCTGCACGTCACATTCGTCAGACAGGACAAAACCGGGATCCATGAGCGACACTGCAAAGTACAGCAACACGGACACCAGGACCAGCAGCACAAAGAGAACCGGCAGGGTGAGCTCCCCAGTCTCCTCCTGTTTGCGGAGGTCTGCGTGAAAGCACAGTAGTGTAGAGTGGAATATAGTGGCACAGAAATTAGAGTATAATAGAATATAACAGAGCATAGCAGAACATAAGAGTAACACAATATATTAAAGTAAAAAACAAAACAAAACAGTGTAGTGGAATTGTAAATAATTGCTGCAATACATAACTTCTAAATAGATTTTTAAAGCATTAAGCATCATACACTTGTCAAATCTGTAAACGTTTTTGGTAAATAAAGGGAGTTTACTATTACAATTAAAAATAAATATTGTGCGAATATTTAAAAAATATATACATTATAGTATTTATAAACAGTAGTGGCCTATTACAAGCGTTATTATAAATCATATATCATATATTTCTGGCGCAATGTCGAAACTTTTATTTTGACAGGTCGCCGTGAATACCTGTACATTTCAGCGTCTGATATGACGCTGGTCTTGCTCAGGCGAAGCGGTAAACTGCACGTGAAGTGACTCTCAGAGCGGTTCTGGAGGTGTTTATGTATTTATGTCCTCGCTGAGAGGCGGACGCTGAACTCGGCGCGAGCGTCACGCGCTTCGGTGTATATAGTAACGTTAAACGGAACCGCTGCCGTTCATTCGTTAACACAGAGACGCGCAGAACATAAGGGTCTCATATTTGCGGCTTTATATTTACATGCACTAGTGCTTATAGCAAAATGTAGGCTACACACCGTTTAAAACCGGATTCCAAGATTCCGTCCGCGTTTTCTGCATCGCGAGGGCGTGCGTCAAGAAGCGGGTTGAGCCGGTACTCGGTACATCTTAAAGAACACTTGGTACCGTGTTTTCATGTTTTTTTTTTTTTTTTTTTTTTTTTTTTTTTTACCGAAGTACCGGGTCTTTTGACAACACTCTCGGGTGACAGGTTGCTCTGAAATGTCCTACAATGTTCGACATCCTCAGAAAGTATTGAATCCTTGCCTAAAACACAATTTTATATAAAATCCGTCTCCTCGCAACTTCTCAAAACCTGCACCGGTTTTGACTGTGCGCCAAAAATCAGCAGAAAAATAATAATATATAAACATATGAGATAAGCATGCGATAAAACCTTTTTGTAATTTATTTTAAAATCTTATAATTACGACTTAGTACGTCAAAGTTAACTTAGTACCTCATAATAAGACCTTTTTGTCTCATAATTTTGACTGTCATCGTTTTTAATAATTTTCATAATTGATTTTTAGCATCTCATAATTTCAAATCTGTCATAAGTTCTACTTTTTTTAATTTCATTTTGACTTTGCCATAACGTGGTATCTCATTTCACTTTTCGCCTCATCCGCTTTACCCGGTAAAAAAGAAGAAGCGTTCGGATACAGCAGAGAATAGAATGTAACAGAGTGCGCTAGAGTACAATAGTTCTATTCCATGTAAAGGAAGCGTTGAAGCAGCGTTATGTCCATCGCATAGCCACGCAGTAACAGGTCTGGAGCATCTCTCAGGAGCACTTACCGGTGTCGTGGAGGAAGAGAATCAACGTTATAACCCATGTCAAGATGACATGAGCGGTCCTCACCAGGAAGCCTGATCCGAACACATTTTTGAACATCCTAGCATACTTCTATATACGCCTAGGCACGCGTCTGCTGTGTGCTGGCAATGAAACGCATCTTATTCCCAGTACCTCTACGGGCAGCTAGCTGTGTTAGCCAGCTCATAAGAAACCCAGTTAACGTTACATTCCAGCTGTCAAGTGAGCTCGTACGCGTCGTGCGCCGAATTCCAGAACAAGGAGCATTTTAACCACAGGCGTGTTGCTTTTTCCGCTGCACGTCTAATACAGCAGACCCTAGCAACGTAACGCGGCCGAAGCGCGGTATTTCATGTAGATGCTGCGTTTCTCGCGCTCTAATAAGCTTGTTGATGCAGTTCCACCGCTTAGGCATGAAACTGGTAGATGTCACGTTTCCTATTGGTCGGCTGTGGTCACGTGACGCGTCGCCTTCGAACTGGGATGCAGAGGCGAGGAGAAGAAGAAAACACAGTATCTCAACTATAAGAGGGTATTTGATTTTATTGAAATGTATATGCTGTGCAATACACGGCGACACTAATAAAAATATAGCATTGTATTTTGCAATCATACACCAACCATTTTTATAAAGAATTGATTCTACTCGAACCTTATAATAATCATAATAATTGGGGCCAGTAAAAAAAAAAAAAAAAATCAATGAAATGAATAGTTTTATTGAGCAAGGATGCGTTAAATTGATGTGACAGTGAAGATATTTTATGTTTACAGTGCATAATTAATCATAATAAGAACGCTGTATATTTAGACCTGAACAACACATTTCTGAAGATTCATGCGACCGAAGACGAGCAAAGGCTGCCGGAAAGTCCGTTTTTTCAATACAGGAATAAATTATATTGTAAAATATATTCATTTTACAATATTGAGGTTTTCTGAGGCTTTGGTGAGTATTAGTATGTAAAAAATCTTACAGACCCCAAGCTTTTTTTGTTTTGTTTTTGCAAACATCCCTTTTATTTCCTTTAATATTTGCATGGCCCCTGGACGTGATGGTATCCACTCCAAGTTGGAAACACTATGCAGTTTTCGCTAGGTTCTCGGCTTCATTCTCATCGAGCAGGAGAGGGGACTTTAGGTTCTTCCGGTTCAGCAGCTTTTCCAGACCCTGTAAAACACAGCAGTTAAAAGATGACTGCGTGTCATGCGGGGAAAATTAAAAAAAAGGAGATAAAGAGATGGAGTGTTACAGCTGTCTCCTGAACTCTCTCCTGAGAACAGGAACACTGCTCTGGCATCATTCGCTCTGTTTCACATCATGCTCCATATGGTCACGCTTGCTTGTTATTCCTTTATTTCCCCTCTAAGCCTCTTGCCTCATTTTTTTTTTGCACCAACTGTAATATGTTGTAATCACATGACCATTCGCGAGACTCAAATATCTGGCTTTTGTAATAACCGCATTACCCAAAAACCGACCGTCGGGGGTTAACAGCTCGAGCACAGCTTTAATAGTCGCATTTTTACCTCGCCAAAGTATGACACAAGTGGAGAGATTTCGCAGATTGCCGGGGTCTTCGTTCTGTGTCGTACTGCAAAAGAAAGAGCAGAACCACAAAACCGTCTTAGGAAGTGCCTCAAACTTTTTAATTTTCTGCATGAACGGCTAAATTCCTTTTTAGGCATAATCCTTTCAGCTCATTCCAGTCAAAAGGTATTGCATTCATAAAAAGAATGGACATTTCCTGACCACATCACGCTCTATGTCTGATGTAGTTTAACTATAACACTTGAGGAACCTTGCTATGTACATCAAGACCCTTTTAAGTAAAGCAATTAATCCTATTAACTTGATATGACTTATTATTTTCTACCAATTTATTAAAGGCTATTTTATGCTATACCTATGTTTCGGGGGGATGGGTTTCTCCTGCCCGTCCAGGAAGTGTCCACCAGCTGCCAGAGCCCAGCGGTAATGTTGTGCTAACAAGGATCGGCGCGCTGTAGTTGGCGTGTCCAAAGGAGCCCCATCAGCATTTTTCAGGGGTGAGAATTCCTCCTCTCTCAACACCTCAAAGGCGACAAATTTCCTGCAAAAAACAGCTGATGCTGAGGAAGATGACGATACCCCAATCAACCCGAAACTAAGAGTGGCTGTAAAACGTACTTTGAGAACTGAAAGACGTCGAAGACAAATTTCTCCATTTTGATGCCATTGGGCTTGGTTGGTTTCACCAGGTTCCCTTCTCCATCCACGAACGGCACTTTCTTGATTGCCACATGCTGCTTCAGCTGACTCTCGAACTTTCTGTGGGGACAAAGGCATTGAAATGGTCATTTGTTTGTAGAAAGGGCTTTGTTTACAGATTAGCATGCGGCTATATTCTTTAACAAATGCCTCATGGGATAAATTGTCCACAACTGTATTTCGAATACTATGAATGTGGACATACTACTCTTTCGATATCTTCCGCATACTATTTAGTAGAGAAGTATTAAATTTGTTCGCAGTGCAAATCTTCATTTGGGGTCTACTGGGCCATCTTCACCAAGATGTCATTATATCGTTTATGTTAATTAATGAACGCTGGCTGGTTATGTACTTGCTTAAATATTGATTTTGGATCATTTTTAATCCAAAAAAAGTTACGGACCGCAGCTTTGAGAAAGTGGGAAACGTTGGATTGTATTAAAACTGTATGTCAGCCACATACTCAGCCACGTCCTTTAGGAAGCCTCGGGTGAAGAAGTGGTTGCAGATGTTCCCAGCACTGAACAGGAGCTCTCCTCCCGGGCCTCGCAGCTCCGCGGTCTCTGGCTGGATCTCACTGTACTCGATCACCTGATACAGGCCGTCCACCTGACACACCACTCCAACAGGCTCTGCAGGATACGCCTTGTCCACCACCTGAACAGAACACAGGTAAAAACAGCTAAATAAAGCAATAAATGATAATAATGGTAAACAACGATGGATGGGATCTGATTCAGGACATTTTTTTTTACCTTGGCTCCGCAGTCTGCTCCTTTGTTTATACAAAAGCCAATAAAGACTGGGTCTGCCATCTTCACCAAGATGTTGTCCACACAGTACACGTGAAGATACTCCACACCCCTTCTCTTCAGGTCCTCCAAAATCTTGTTGTCCACTAGAGCACGATAGAGGCCGCCATTTCCATCTGAAGTGAACATAGAAATGAGTCGCAAACATCATTTGGTTTTAGTGACTAAAGTAAAAAAATATAAATAATTTATGAACAACCTCTAACAAATTAACAAAATTCTCTCTGACCTGGTGCCATGGCTATTTTGTTCTTCTTCTCCAGGATGATCTTTCCATCAAAGCCTACTGCTGGTATCATTCTCTGCTCAAACATGATTACGTTGGATGGACAAAGACCAAAATATTCATTGTCTTTGAAGAACTTCTCTGTGGGTCCCAGAGTAAACTCACTAGTCATTATGTACCTGTTCAAATATCATCAAAAGATAATTAACGATTAATTATATAAAAGTTCTTCTGTCATTTGGAGGTTGTTTAACAAATAAAAAAATATATTATTAATAGATACATGAATCGTGAATTATATGTTCAATTATATATTGATTTTTTTTTCTTACAAAAAATGACAACTGTCTGTGTGGAGGCCAACATATTTTAAACGTTCTGGTCGATAAAAATGATAAAAAACAGGACCAATGGTGTTAGTAGTTAGCAGTAATCCCAGTAAGACTGAGCCATACCATGGTATCGTGCACCTACTACCGTGCTTCAAATTGGCCAGCTCTTGCACCTTCTGGATACGCTCAGCCTGGATCTGGTACATGGTTTTCCCACTTGGAAGCCCAACATTGTACATGCCCTTAGGATAAGGCACTCCGAGCCGAGTCCCCTGACCCCCGGCTAACAGCAGAACAGCCACCCTGTCCTGGGAAATCTGCAGTAACCCTGAAGACAGGAGTCTTTTATGCACTCTTCAGTGTATGCAATGTTACTTTTGACCACAATGTAAAAAATTGCCACTTGTTGTATATTATTTTGAACCTTGGAGTTCTACCTTCGTCGCCCCACATCTGAAGCGTCTCTCGGTCACTTTTACGCACGCTTCCAAAGAACTCTGGAGGGACGGGCTTCATCCGCGCGTCTAGCCGACCGTCAGCGCTCGAACGCCGGCTGGCAGCCTCTGCAGCCGCCCGGCAGTGCTCGAGTAACTCTTCGGGCTGGAGCTGACATATCTCCTCCAGAAGCGTATGCCTTTCATCCGCGGAAAGTTCAGCCCAAAATCGCAAAACATGGCTCTGTCCTGCAGTTTCTAACTTCGCTTTAACTTCCTCGAATGATAACATCTTTCCCTTTCTGGAAAGTTAATACATTAACGATCTCGCAACAAACCTCTCTGTCTTCTGGATCCTGTTTTCACTGCTTGCAACTCGTGATCAGCGTGCGGTCGGCACAGTAAACATATCACTGAAGCTGCACATAATTGTCGAAATAACAGAAAACTACTGTCAAGGCATATTTAGTTTGCAGGAGTCGTTTGGAAACTCCCCTTAGGCACACATGGCGGAGCGCATCTCAAAGTCTCAATGAAATGCCTAGCCAGAGGGTGCTTTTGCTCCTCACTAACAGCTCGAATCAGTTCAAATATCAAAAGTCGGAACGTACCAAATGCTGTCTATGTAGGCATCTCAGTAGGTTTCCAAACACAGCCTGTTTTACTCTAGATCCGCGGATGAATGACTTCCTCAGAAAGCTGACCGCTGTCATGTGATTAGTCTGCTGAGTCTCTGTCCTTAACCTCTTTACTAAAAGGAATCGCTTCACATCAGGGATCTGTTCGGAGCAAAAAGTCTCAAAGTCAAAGCGTAATAATTCTGGACGCATTTGAAATCTTATTATTGTTGATAACAGTAAAGGGGCGAACTGATTGCGAAAGGATTTGGATTCAGAATGATTCAAAATAAAAGCTCTATTCGAAAAACTGAACACCGTATGAGTTAGAGATTCGCTTCGGCTTTTTAAAATTACATTTAAATTGGGTTAGTTAAAAAAAAATAAAAATTATATATATATATATATATATATATATATATATATATATATATATATATATATATATATATATATATATATATATATATAAATAAAAGCAGGCCAACAAACGACCACTTTTCAAATATGTTGCCAGCAAAGTAATACAACAAAAAAAAAAATCATAAAACAATGCTTTACAGTTTAGAGTATATGCATGCATTTTATTGTATTGTGGACATTTATTTGAAAGTTTCTCTCTCCCTCTCATATATATATATATGTGTGTGTGTGTTTTTCACATACAAATTATTTGAACATGTAACCAGTAGTTTCTTTCAAATAAGCACATTCTCGAAGGGAAATTTTTTTTTTGACAAGTGTTTAAACATGCTTTTAAAAGACACTTAAGATTTTGGTAACAACAAAAATGCATCCATCAATTAGGAAAAAAAAAACCTTAAAGTTATGTGTTAAATGGAATAATAAAAACAAACACAGACACTACACACCCAACTTCCATGAACATAATGAAGAATAACTTTATTTAACAGTTATTTTACAAACATAAATATTTCTGCTCTACATTCAGTTTCTGCATTCTAGAGGAAGTCGATTTTTATTTCAGTTTTTGTCCCGTAAACATTGATTTGCGCATCTCAACTAAACCTTCACAGATGTGTCTTCACATCTAGATATGTTTTGCAGTACACGTGTTTGGATATTTCATTAGTGTGTATGTTTACGATATTCGCGGTACCCCAGCAACAGCACATACTGATATACGTGTGGTGAACGTGGCGCAGTTACACTCACTACCAAACAGCTGAACGGTAAGGCGATAGATTACATGAAGTCTCGAAGGGCGGCATTCCTCGATTGTGTTGAACGCCACAAACACGCACACACAATCTAAAGCCTTTAGTCTCAGGACAACCACTCTAATGGGTCGAGCTCACAAGTCCAGAGGAGTCCAAAGATTTC
Source organism: Puntigrus tetrazona (assembly GCF_018831695.1). Lineage (NCBI taxonomy): Eukaryota > Metazoa > Chordata > Actinopteri > Cypriniformes > Cyprinidae > Puntigrus > Puntigrus tetrazona. The sequence continues at coordinate 7,624,591 of NC_056703.1, forward strand.
TCCTGTGAGAAACAGGGGAAAAAAAAGGTGCAAAATGCAAAACCAAACAAACCAAAAAAAGCTGCATCCGTTACGAGACAGGCAGCTTTTAAAGCCCTGTAAAGACTCTACAGTGCAATTTTTGTGCATACTCAGACAAGACACACATACATGCGTTACAAAGACTGGATTGATTCAAAGAGAATCGGGTCACAGCTGAGTTTAGTTGAACCACCATCGGGACACAGAAGGGTATTTGCCGTTTTCACTGATCCAAGTCACTTTTAGGAGGCTTGAGAAAGGCCAACTGATCCCGGGCCTGCACAGACTCTCCATACAAGTTACAAAAATGCAGATATCCGTTCCAGATCTCAACGGAGAAAAGTCTCAGAGGTCTCGTCTGCACAGGAGTATCCGAGACCTCCCTGAGAATCAAAACACTAGAAAAATATTTCAGTCTCACTTCCCCCAAATAGTCTAAAAGCAGCTTTTTATATTCATAAATAAGGCAACTCTATTAGCACTATGGTCTCGTAGAATTACAAAGGGCAGCAACCCATTGAACTGGTGGGTTTTCACTTCACATGCAATAGCTGTAAGGGCAGTTTATTTATTCCTTGTCCGTCAAAATGCACATCGGGATGCCGATCCAGAAATATGTCGTATGCAAATATACAGGATACTTGCCTACTGCTGCAAAGTAGAGTCAAATCATTTTTGAAGCTATATTGTACCTTTTTAGTGTTTCCTTTACAAAAACCTCATGCCCCCGACCTGCCACAAACATTAATCATAAATGCAGAAAAATAATATTTGCTTAAATCACGACCACTACAATTACCGAACGCTAGCATCCCATTGTAAATCCTCCTAAAAATTCAAGTCTGGTTTATTTTTATTAAAATAAAGTGCTTAAATATCGACTAGAGTGAGTTTAAATGAGTGTTATAGTTATGCTTGAAATCCTTGCAAACTAATACTGGTGAGAAACTGTATTTACACTGCGCGTATATTACCAATTTATGAACTATAACTGTTTGAATGTAAAAACGAATCAATGTGTAGCATTGTTTTCTTCAACCTAAGACCTGGCAGTGTCCATCTAGACACAGAACTCAACCAATTACATTTAAAACTGAGCCAAAGTCTTAAAAGCGATTAGCTGCCGGTCACCACTGGGAGTGTGTGCACATATAGTTTTTAATTTAATAAAGTCTTCTTGTTATAGTAACCTTCAAATTGAAATGAAATAAATATACAACATAAAAAAATTATAATAAATTAACATTGAAAAGTCCTCAACAATATTGGGACAATTTGATGAATAAGACGTATATTTCCCTTGTTACACACTATCCCTTTAAAGAAGCGAAAACTGGCATGTCGATTAACGTAATAATACAAAGGAGTGTATCCTAGAATAATACAAGCAGGAAATGATGCCAGTGAAAAGCAAGTATGTGGGTGATCTTGTAACAAATTTATGCCTGGCCCTGTTTCTATTTCTTTCTTTTTTTTTTAACGAACACTGCCATCCAGTGGATTGACGAATCAGCGATCTGAAGGGACTACACCAAGATTATTAGCATAACATCTACTAAAGCCTTTAGCCATTCAATTCCAGCTGTGCAGTTTAAACGAGTTAATTAATGGATGCAGTGCTATTTTCTTAAAGGAAATTTGCTTATACCAAAAGCTTTAGTAAATCTAGCCGTCAGGTGTTTGGCCCTTCCTTTCCATAAAGTAGTTTTTCCGAAACGTCTTGCATGTAATTGGTCCCTACTGAAATATAGCGAACGCAACCCTGCGACCTCCGGAGTGTCTGGATCCAATACAGACGAGACGATCGCGGTTTACTTAAAGCTAGGATTGTATATTTAATGCAGAGAGGTATTTCTACGCATGTCCCTGGGCTCATATATTCCAGTTACGCTTCCCTTCATCGAATAAAGTTAAACCTTTCGTCTTCCCCCTTCATGCAAGCTCTCTCTTTGCCGACTGTTGATACGCTTCTCTCCGAGTGCAACCTGGCCATCCTGGGCGATCTCTTTCAGTAGTTCAAAAGAAAAGTTGAGAGGAAAAACAAAAGCCATTAAGGATTTTAACAGTCTTTGGGTTCCCCCTCACCGGGACTGGACGCCAAGGGTGATCTTTAGGTTCTCATACACCACATAACTGATGCTAACAGCAGGAATGACCTTCATAAAGTTGGGTGCCAAGCCTCTATAGAGTCCAATAGCGCCCTCTGTTCGTACAATGTGTCTGAAGAGACCAGTCATGGTCATCTGTGGGCTGCCTTCCTGAGTAGCTGCTAATATACAGAGCACAAGAACAAACAGATAAACGATAATAGTTTACATGGTTAGTGAAAATGTACAATTAAAAAAAGATAAGACATTCTTCACTTGTACTAATCATGGAATTGGGAGTTTAGACTTACCTTGAGCCTGCATTCGTGTCCTCACTAAGGCTAACGGGTAGCTTGCTAACTGTCCACAGGTACTAGACATCGTACCACAGGCTAGCAGCACAAAGACACCTGGATCAGCACTGTCCGTAGCAAACCTCTGCAGCCACGAGTTTTTTAATGTCTACACATTAAAAGAAGAGCGACGTGACAGTTACATTACAGTAAATATACCGTAATATAATGATATTCTAAATATAAATTGATAAAATATATAAAACATTCAAAAGGATTTTAGAAAAAAGATTAAATGTAGCAGAGTGCTGTTTAGTATTATAGTATTTACAAATACTTTGAACGAGCTATTTCTGTATTTTTTATTATTAAATAATAATATTTTTTTATTTCTATCAAGCTTTAGATGATTTTAGATGATTTAGTAATAACTAAATACATTTTTACTTTTAACATAAAATGATTTTCAGTTAGTTGACACATATTTTTGTATATATATTTTTTATTTTTTTGTTTTACTACGTAAAAACTTACCTCATAAACAGCCAGGTCTATTCCGGCATACGGAATGATTCCCAACATATTGGGAATATAACCTTTGTAGAAGGCTGTCAGTCCCTCCTTCTTAAATATATATTTAGCGCAGTCCATGATACCAGAGTACTGACCCGTCCTTCCCAGGGCAAGGCGAGTTTTTAAGACCTTAAACACACAAAAAGCTCTGTGTAAGCTCCGAGAGATCGAAATGTTTTGTTTGGTCTAGAAAGTCATCATCGACTTGATTAGGTTTCAGTTTCTGAGATGGCAGTTAGTAATTAAGTACTATGAAAACATCATTTTTTACATTACAGAACATGATACAAAGAATGCACGGGAGGTCTAGTCATAGCTTCTGTTTAATAGTTATTATTGAAATGACAGAAACAGAAAGCCTTTGTTTTCTCAAAACAGTGCTTAAACTTCATTCCTAAATGACAGTTTACGCTCTTACCTCCATGGGGTAGATGCTGCTCTGAGCAAAAGCTCCTGCTAGAGACCCAGCAACCAGCCTCTCCAGGATCCCCAGCGTCTCCTGATTGCTGCCAATCAGCCGCTTAATCTGAAGAACAGGGCAAATGAGCTTTAAATGTCACAGATGAAATAGACAGAAAAGGGGCACATTTTTTTCTTCTTACAAAGGCTTTAAGCCATCATTACAAATGCAGCTAACCCTAACTGTTTCTTCAAAAATTGTGGATAAATATATTTAAAATGCATTACTTTAACATCGATCATTACAGTTATCCGACAACAACAATCTACCTGCTCATAGGCCATGAACTTGATAGCGGACTCAGGTGCGATCTTCAAAACATTGATACCGTTCCCTCTCCACAGCGAGCGGAGTCCACCTTCGCGGATCATTTGGACGAATCCTCCAGCGATGCCCATGGTGTTGCTGCGTGACGCGTGAACCTGACAGACGCCATCGCAGTGGTGAAACATCTCAATTTGCTTGTAAATTGTTTCATTTAAGCCTAAATTGGCTTCAGGTAAGGTACGCTTCAACGTCCTTTACAGTCTTTACGCTTTCACTCACTGAAGAATTTAGAGATCCTTAAAGATCTTTTCTTTTAAAAGAATTTCAAAACCCACCAAACCAAACTGAAACTAGCCTCTCATTTCATAACGTGCACCATCATCCGCCGAGGCACTCATCCAAAGAACAGAACGTCACGTGCCATAGTGACTCAACAAGAACACTTACTACGGCAGCACGGTCTTTATCATCACAGGAATAAATCAACATTTTCAATATTCAAATAAAACTGTTATTTTAGCCTGTAATAATATTTCACATATAAATACGTTTTAATATGTATAAGATATAAACGTGTAACCTTAACATAATGTAAAAAGTACCCTATTTTAAATGTGTATTCACCTGCATGAGAACCTTAAGGCGGTCCAGGGGTGCTGTACAGGTACGGGACACAGCGCCAGCTCCACCTCCTGCTACAAGATGTCGCCACCACATTCCTGTTTTCTTCTCCTCTGCTGTGAACTCATCAGGGACCAACATGCTTTCCCCTACGTCAAATATCTGCACAGAGGAAATGAGACCACGCGGAGTGAAATTACATGCATAAGAGAACTTAATGAACGAACAATACACCAGTCCAGTCAGATCCATCAATAGGACGAATACTGTCATTTTGAGTAATAGAGGAAGTTAGAAATAACTGCATTTTATTTTCAAATCAAAGTGAAAATACTCTTGTGTAATATACGATTTATCTGTTCACCTGGGTACAGCGTTAATCCACGACGTGGACACATCTACCTCTACTGGCTCAAAAAGGTCAAGTAAGTGACGTCAGAACACTGCTGATCTGTTTAACGGGATCAGACTGTCCTATATTTCAAGTGTAAGGAAACAAATTTAACTAAATGGGCTTAGAAGGACTGAATGACTACGGTGGCAGCGCATCACCAGCTTAAATGAGATGCGCGGTGAATGTCAGTGTCATTACCACCTTAATGAGAGAAAGTTGGAGCTAAAAGCAAAGCTGGAAACTGAACATTAAGGCACACGGCAGGATGGCGTGGTTTAGGTTTACCGTAGAGTGCTTCCAGTAGAGAATGATTTCGGGAATGTTGTCGGCGGGATGAAGCAGATGGTAATCTCTCCATTCATTCCAATCAATCGTCATCGTACCGTTTTTATCCATACTGTTCAAATTAAAAGACAAAAAGAGACAAAAAAAACTAAATAAAATGGACATCAGGAAATTCTTTGGCTTAAAAAAACAAAAAACAAAACAAAAAGACCAGCTTACACTTTCTAAAATGTATGCACTTACATAAACTGCTTAGACTTGCAAAACCTCTACTGAAATTAACCATGTACAGTCAAGCAGCTAGAAAATAAAAATTATTCACATGCAAAAATGTCCCAAGTACTAGCTTTATTTTGTCAGTCCACATAAGACATTCGACTAACAGTAAATAACTTTGCAACTATATGTCAGGTAGCAATCGTTAGTAGACTATCTGATTAATATCTGCCAACTCCACAACATACTACATAAATTATGCCAACTTATTAAACTAACCCTAAACCTACACCAACAGTCTAGTCTGAGAGTTGGAAATTCATAAGAATTGCTTGACATGTGATTAAAAAGTTACGTATAGTTAGTAGAACATCTAAAGTAGACATCAAAATAAAGTGCAACTTTCAGATCTGTCGCATTTAGAATTCCTCTTTAATCATTTAAGAAAGCTTTCCTCTGCTGAGAGTTGTCCTGAAATGCTTCCTAAAATTTAGACATCATTTGCTTACTAATTTTTTCCAAAGCACTACCCACATGAGGCAAAATAGCTTCTGACAGAGAGAGAAAAAAAAAAAAAAACCTACCTAAAAACTGCAAAATGAAAACAGCACAGATGAAATGAAAAAGCAGAACAAGACACACATGCAGGGAGAAGACCACTACTTACTACATTATAGGGGCACATATATGACCCCTCCTTATTCTGATAAGATGAGCAGAGAGAGAGAGTGGGGGTGGGATCACAAGAAGGAGAGAGTGATAAAGAAACAGAGACCGAAAGCATACAACTAAAGACATTTACACACATACACACAGACAGAAAGTAAAAAAAACCCAACTTTTATTATTGTACATGCTGCAGTTAGTTTGTATATGGCATTCTGGTTTCTTTTAGCTCTAAAATGAGGTCTGAAAAACGAACGTCAAATAAACATGCTGAGAAATCAGAACCAGGAGACGTGTTGTACAACACGTGCTGTCTTGAGGCGAGGGTTCCCAGTCAGGTCTGAATTATTAGCTGTGAATAAAGACTAAAGAGAATGAAGGGGGTTGGACAGATACAATCAATAAAGTAAATTACCTCTTGAGGATCTTTTCAGCCTGCTCCTCAGATATGTGAACCCCGAGGTCTCTTAGTGACTGCATGATCTCCTGCGAATCTATGCGACCTGCATTTTTAAAAGAAAACCAGATTTTAACATCTAAGCCAGTGCTTCTCAATTAGGGAGCCTCAGCAAACTTCGAATGCTACCTTAATATGACTTTATATGATTTAAGACAAAAAGAAAGCATTTAAAAAGAGCAAGTTTCTTAACAAAACCTCTATAATTCAAGGCAATGCCCATAACACGTACAAACACTTGGTTATAGCTGTTTTTATTGAATTGGCCGTTTCAATACCCATAAAATAAAGTACTAGTGATTGAAAAAAATCTGCTGATACACAGAAAGCAGTGTAACATCAATGTTTATGTTCTCAGGAAATATATTGATATTCTATGCCATGCAAGAAAGATGCGCTGCTGGAATTTCAATAAAAGGTCGACATACCAAATATTGAAGTTAAAAATAGATAAAAACAGTAAAACTTTCATTTGATATTTGTTGCGCTCAGGGCAACCATCTGCATGTTTCATGAACATTATGAAATTAAATCATGCTTTGGACCAAAAAAAAAAAATATTTTCATATCTTTCAGGTGTTCTAACAATTTTGGAAACAGCTGTAATTCACCAAAACACTAACATACTTACCATCGTTCTTTTTATCAAGACTCTTGAAGACCAGCCTCAGTTTCTTCTCATGGTCCCTCAGGTAGTGCACAAACTCTTCAAAGTCCAGCTGACCGTCCAAGTCTTTGTCTCCAGCCTTGACGATTTTCTGAAACGCATACGCAGAATCAAATCAGGTCATTTTTGAGGTCAGTGAGCTGGTGCTGTTCGGGGTGTTGAGCTAATGGGCCACTAGGGACAGACATATGGTCTTTGTTTGTTGAAGAGAGTATTGATAAGACCACGCTGAACATTCTCATTAGCATCAGCTTTATGAAGCCCATCCTGACGATGTTTGACCTTTAGGACAGAAGCGGTCTAAACCATTGAGCAGCATATAATTGAAGTTAATGGAAAGGGATGGAGAAGATGCATTAATTATTAACCTGAAGTGTTCTGCAAGGGCAGAATGCTTTTCCAGATTTAATAGCAAATCAGGCCCATAGCGTGATTCCTGGCCGATGTTAGCCTGATAGTGCGTGACAAAATTACTGGTTTGTCTACTACGGAAATTTTTCAAACAACAACAACAACAAAAAGGTACACCCCACCCAGTGACATCAGCATTTCATAATGTGTCACTAAAAACCAGATTCCCAGAGTCATCATTTTGTTTTATGTTGCTGTCCATTATGAGATTATGTGCATAAATTGTGTCTGAATAGTGTCTAAAATCTACAATATCTTAAAAACCAGTCACAAGCCCATACAATCCATAAATAAAAATAACTTTTTATGGTCTCTGTGCTCATTAATTCTACACCACCAAAAAGTTATGTTAGCAAAAACTTTCAATTTGTTTATATTTTTAACAATACAAAAAGTAAAAGTTACATTTATTTTTATATAAAAGCTATCTATCTATCTATCTATCTATCTATCTATCTATCGTGAATTTATCCATAGTAATAAGGGATCTATTCAATGATCATCATTCAATACAAATTGCTTTGGTGAAATGTTATCAGAAGCCATTCATAATCAACAGAACTCTTCAGAGTTTAGCATCATGGTCCAACGTACATCCTTTCAGAAGGTTAAGATCACAGGCTTCCAGACAAGTCTCAAATAGCCCTGCAAGTATAAAGCAGGTTAAAGATAGCCGTCGTCTTCTTTCACTTAATCTGGATTCAACAATGACTCAACCGCAGACAAGTGGGTCATGAGAATGGAAAAAAAAAATGTTGGAGCTGAAAACTTCTTGAAGTTGGCAACGCAGTCATTCACAAATATTACAAATCTGGATAATCAGAAGAAAAACTAAGAAATATTTGCAATCTGAATACTACATATTAAGGTTGTTTTGGCATTTTCTGCAAAACAGTCACTTGGTGTCTAAGTCATTTAAGGCATAAAAATGAAAGTGAGCTCTAACTCTGTGAGGGACACAGGAAGGGATTCTGAAAGCAGTTCAAATGCGGAAGTCAAATAATCTGGATTAAATTGATTCATCCCATTGCAAGTTCTGACATGAATGGGCAGGACACACGTTTTTACCATCTAAAAAACACAAAAAAACACATTCATTTTCTTCAATTTCGCAAAAACCTACATATTAAATCTCAGTCCATTGTCAACTAAAACGGCTTAAACGATTAACAATCATTTTCAGTAACTGAGATAAATCTGAAATTAAACATAAATGCGATTAAAAAAACTAAATGAAAATTAGAAAATGTTGCTGAAGTAAATATGCACCAATTGTACTAATTTTGTGAAGTACTAAAATTAAATCAATCATTGCAATATGTTAATAAAAAAATTATGATACAAATGACAATCACATAAAATTACTAATCTAAACTCAAAATACAAAATAAAACATTCTACACACTACACAGTCGTTTCTAACATAATAATACAGATATTATACAGTCATACCTTTCTCCATTTCCTGTACGAATCGAATTCTTGTGATGGAAGAAATAAGCTCAACTTGAAAAGAGACTTTAACTGCTCCGGTAAACTATTAGATTCAAAATACTGTAATTCTATCCTTTCTGAGATATGGGCAGGCACGTAAAGACACAAACACAACATGTTCAGCTACAAAAAAATAAAATAAATCGATAAAATGCAAGAAAGAAACACGTCTCCGGTCTGTTCTTGAGTGTATCAAGACTGTAACGCCGGTATTTCTGTCACATGCGATTAGAGGGGTGCATAAATCCCTCCCATTTTCAGTCTTGTAATGCAAACACTGCTATGTAATTGGCTGACGTCATAAACAGCATCACCTTCTTACCAGGCTTCCCGAAATATCTGTCTTAAAGATTAACAGCCATGCAACTGCTGCAGGTTTCTGGAATATTCATATTAATTAAAATAAGCAAAGCAGATAGCATCTTATGAGATAGCATATTAAAAAAGGCATAAATCAGCCAATTCAATATTTTTTTAAATAGAAATAACAAGCTATTAAGATCCCATAACATTACTTGCCACTTTCAATGCAAATATTGTGCCATTCATAAAAAAAAAAAAAGAATGGCAATCCAGTCCTATGGGACTCCAGAAAAGCTCATCAAATCTAGCAACAGTAACCAAGGGCTTAGCAGAGGGTCAATCCAGCAACAGCTAATTAGTGAAATTTGTGGACATGATAAAATGTGAAAATGTGATTAATCTTGTTTGTCCCTAAAGATAACAGATAAGTGAATCTGATCATTCACAATGTAAAGCGGTCTAATCCTGTCACTAGCATGTGATCTTGCCCTAATGAGTCTGACCAGGTTTCTAACGCTAGGCCTGACTGTATTATGATAATAATATTTAAAGAGCAGTAAAGACTGCTACCCACTAAAAATATGAAGCAACAGTTTGGGGGAGGAACACTGAGAGAGACATTTACATGCGTAGGAGATTTCTAATTTGGTCTAAACACAATTCACACCAATTCACTGTCACTTGGGGGGTGCTAATGACTTCCATTTAGGTCCTATGTACTTTTACCGTACCAAATTCACCCTTTAGAGGTAAATAAGGTACAAAAGAGTAACTTTTGAAAAACTACCACCCTGCTTTAGTATCATTTTTTATTTAGAGCATATAATAATAATTTCAGATTGTGTGCAGATATCTGTTGCCATACCATTTCTTTAAAAAGGCCTGCTTTTTCAGATGCTTATATAACATGAAGCCTCATTTTCCATATGCAAATAACGAGACGTGAAATATCACTCACTTAGTTTTGGATACAAAATCTAAAATAAAGACAATTCAAGAATCAAAATATGGTGAAGCTGTTCAGCTATTAAAATATTCCCCTAAGAAATATTAATTCATAAAGTCTTTCAACAAATGTCACTGATGTAGCAATTCTTTCTGCAATACCTGCTGAAGATCCTTAGGAGGCGCCACCATAATCAGCACTGTCGTTTTCTTTGAAGATACTGTGCTCTTTTCTTGACCGACCGAATCTGCCCGTGTACCTGGATCATTCTGGCCTTTCTTTTTGGCAGCATCTTCTAAGTTAGGTTCCTTTAGTCCATCAGGTGGCCCTGCGGTATCGTGTTCGCACACTGTAACTCCCAGAAGCCACTGGGACAGGGATGACCAAAGTTCCTTGAGCATCTTCATGAAGATGCTCCAAGTCTGTTTGTGTCAGAGTTCTGTCTTGGTCTTCTCAAGAACTTCGTCTACGGATGTACGTACAGAGAAAAACTGCTCATGCAGTCATAAGCGAGGCCGGGAGGATGAGGGCAGATGGGGACACTGCCACGCAATTTCCAGTGCTTAATGGCATATCCAACGGCGTTTCCACAGTAACCCGGTGACCGAGTCAAAAAACTTTGAAATGCACTGAATGACCAGTTCCAATTAACCCGCTCTCATAATCGCCTCAAAAGCAATGCAAACTCAAGAGCATTTTCCCGAAACAAACCGTCCAGGAAACTTTCCCAACACGCAAAGATGAAGAAGAAAAAGTCGTTCACTCTTCAAGTGACACCATTCCACAACTGTGACACACTGCACAGCAGCTGAAAGAGTGAAAAAAGACAAGTGAACTGAAAGAAGCCGAAATTCTCACGAAAGAATGTTTTTTTTCAAAGCGATTCCATGTTTTAAGCACTAGTATTTCTTGGTATCTCCAAGCTGCTGCAGGTTGGCTGCATCACAGAGCCGGCAAAAAGTGATGCAGTGAAAAAAGCTGCAACCTCACTGCAGCTGTGCCTCAACCAATCAGAGGACTCCACACTGGCTGCCTCTGCCTGACAAAGCACAGGCAGCCAATCAGAGGATGAAATACAGCCACCTTGTGGAGTGATCTCTTACTCACCCAGCAAAGAGGAAATTCTGCTGACTGTTTTTTCTGCCCTCTGCTTTTTGAAGACCTACTGCATCATCAGGATCTCCCTGGTAACGCCTCCAGGGTGATTCCATGCATTTCTAACACTGCAATACTCCCCTATACACCTCATTCATTTATCGTTTCAAACGGTTCTGGGTATACACAGCAGGATGTCCCTCATTTTACTTGTGAATGACAGGATTTTAATAAAAGCAGCTGATTTGCGAAGAATCACTTTCTATTGATTGGACTGGACTACAGCTGCACCGCAATTTGTTTCACAGATCAATATGCAGATCTCAGGAACCTGTGCTTCTTACAAGTTACAGTGGAATGCAAATGGTATGCATTTGTAAGATTACATAAGTGTGCAAATACATTATATGCTATAAAATGAGCAAATGAGAAACAGACTGTCCTATACAGGCCATTAGATTAAATGCACAATAATAAACAATATGCTCAGGCCTTATCTGTATAGCATATTTTTGTTAAATTATACTGTAACAGAAAGTCATACTGTATTGTCTACACTGTCAAACGTTTGGTTCACAAGCTACCCTGTATCCAAACTGGACAAAGTAGCATATACATCAAATAATGTAAGGATATAAACATAGTTTATAAGGATGTAAACAACAAATGACCCAAATAATTTACTTTTCATCTTAAAATGTCCTCTAATATGTAGACCAAGTGGTTCGGGTGCATTTAAAATGTACACATAATGAGTCCCCCCCACCACGGTAGTGGTTTCCCTGTTCTCCAGGGGGCCCTTGTACTCCTGAGCTAATTAATATATGACGACAGAGAGATCCTAAATTATTCAGCCAGCCCTTTGAACATGATGGAGAGTCTGGCCGCTTGCTACTGCAGCAGCGAATTTAAAATACAAAAACAAATAATACATTTGAGTGAAAGAAAAACACAAGAAGGGACATGCACGTACATTTTTAAACAGAATATTTTTTTAAAGAACGGAAAGGATTAGCTGCTGATGTTTGATATTAAGAGGGTTTCTAGCAGACTAATGTAACGAGCCGCTGAGGGAATGATGTTCTGATGTGGGAGGAATTGGATAGCTCTATATGTGGCAGGATTGACGTCATTCTGCTTGAATTTTAAGCAGTTACTGTGCGATAAGTTTCATTCGCAGTCTGTAACCACATGAAACAGACAGTTACAGAATTACAGTAAACCATGAACCAGTGAAGTTAACTGTGTGTTCAAGAGCAAACGCCAAAAAGTCAGGTTCAGTGAAAGCCAGATAAGATACACAGCACACACACCTATTGTCAAAAGAAAAGGAAAGTGGAATAAGAAAAAAGTGAGGAGGTGTCTACATATACTGAGCCAAAAGAGCTGCTCTATTAACCCATTTCCTGTCAGATTCTTTTAAAAATTAAAAACGTCTTCATTTTAATACCTGTAGCTTCTTGCATAAACTATTTTTGAGAAGAAAATCGTCTGAGCAAGTCCTGCGCTGCACATGCATCCATTTTCTCACTGTATTTGCGAAACCGGTATTCAAGTAAGTGCGATCCACCCTTGATTATTAAAGTGCCGGTGAGTTATTTTTGTAACTGAAGCAGCAGATGTCGTTCATCACAGTGAGAGGTTTCGAATTTAGCAGCAAATTCTTTTGACCTTCATAATTAAACAACTAATAGCCCAGTTACTGGTCTATTTAAGCAGCGCCAACAAATCTCAGCTAGTCCGCTAGAGAGGAACTTTCGGTTTTGTTCGAGGTGCTTTTGTTAGTTGGCAAACAAAGGAATTCTTGATGCGCAAAATTCTGCAGCCGGGCTTTTGAACAAGACTGCCGCTATCCCCCAAAAAAAGCGTTTGCCCTTAAAGAAACCTAGTCCAAAGCCTGTAAAACACAGCCAGAGATGAAACTATCTGCAGTGTGGTATGCAAAACATGCATGTCCTCATTATAAGCCAATGAGTAAACCAACTCCGAAACTTCCCCTCAGTGCAAGCTCTAAAAGTTTTAACATTATGCTACCTGTGAAGGATAAAACCTCTCACCTTCCCCCATCTCAGAGAGCACCGGGGGAGGGAGAGGGAGATCTGCCGGGTGGTAAATCATAAATGACAGAGGGTCTCGTGACTCGCCAACAGAAGCAGCCCACATTCCAGGTGATCAGTATCAAAGATCTCAATCACTGCTATGCTTTTCCAACAGTTAGCTCAGACTAATTAATATTAAATAGTTGTATTCCCGAAGTAACAAAAACTAAACCTTTTCACATTACCCAGATTTCCATTTCGTTTTAACATCTAGATTATGGTCACTGTTCTGTACTTTCTTGAATTTCCCAAGTTTCTTGTTTGTGCTTATTAATTATGTCGCTCTGTATGTTTCTCGAGAGACTCTCGTCTAGTTACGCATTTCCTCCGTCTTTGGGCAGTTACATTCTAGTCTAGATTCATATCTAATAAGCGTGATAGTGAAAATACACTGAAACGTGTCTGTATATGGGCATTCTCTTCAACACTCATCATATCTGAGGCAAAGCAACCAAATAATATGCACATTTACATTTAATAGTAATTTTTCGAATAGGTGTGTTATTTGTACAATAATTCTCACTCTGTAAAATAAATACACACACACATAAGTATATACATATACATATACATACACACACACACACACACACATATATATATATATATATATATATATATATATATTTAAACACACATACAGTATATATATATATATGTATATATATATTGTGTGTAAAAAAAAAAAAAATATATATATATATATATATATGTGTGTGTGTGTGTGTGTGTGTGTGTGTGTGTATATATATATATATACACACACACACACACACACATATATATATATATATTTTTTTTTTTAACACACATACACAATATATATATTATATATATATATATATATATATATATATATATATATATATATATATATATATATATATATATGTGTGTGTGTGTGTGTGTATATATATATTTTTTATTACACACACACAGATGCACTAAACCAGCTAAATAAGGATAACACTTTCTGTCTGAGCTTAAACTCAATTTACAATGTTAAATGTATATTTTGGGTGGACGGAAACCCACACACCTGCCTCAAAATAGATGATGCTACAGGAAAATCCTATTCCTATCAAGCAGAGTAAACATAGCCGGTGTTCATTCAACAACGTAGATTTTTACCTCAAACAGACTGAAACAAATGCAAACCTTCCTAGGAAAACTCCTCTTCACACAGTGCAGAGAAAGCAAAGGCACAGACGTCATCTGTGGCGCCGTGTTAAGCAAATGTGACTCAAATCAGCTGGTTTAGTGAGTAACCCCACACTAGAGCTGTGAAAGATAGACGCCAATAGCCTTTAAGTACGTGACTTAGTTCTGGGGTTTTAATAAATGTGTGATGCACAACTGAGTGATGCACAAAGAAAAGTTGCATTGGTGAAATAAGTTGAATCGAGTCCTTCCTGCGCCTGTCCTCTTTATGAGTGTGATCTGACCTGTAACCCCGCTGTAAAGACCTATTATAGTGGGTTAACTCAATTGTGTAAAGCGGATAACTCACCTTGAGTTCATGTTCGGTGCGATGGACCCCCAGCTTTTTCAATCCGATGGTCAGGTCGTTGACACAGATGCCTCCATCCCCGTTGACATCCAGGATCTGGAAGAGCAGCTTCAGCCGATGCTCCTGCTCGGGTCCGCCGCACACCGGGCAGTGATGCGGGGAGTCGCAGGAGTCATCATGGCGGTGATCAGACAGAGACGTCGCGGAGCCCAGAGTCCGGCCACCACCACCGCGTCCCCCACCGGGGTCCGAGCCCTGATACTCCTCCGAGCGGCACTGGCAGAAAACACCACTGAGCAGCGGAGAGACCAGCGATCCGCGCTGATGCATGCCACTAAACTCCGGCGATATAAAGTACCGTTAAAGTCCGTCTGCGCGCGAGGCGAGCGCGTGGGGAGCGGCGCCTGTTTTCCAGTCAAGATGCGTGACAGATGCGCATTGAGAAAGCTTCCGAAGTTACTTATTGTTTAATTCTTTCAGCAGTCCGTGTGATATGTTCTGGGATAAGGTTCAAAACCGATCGCGCGGTGAATTCACTCGCCACAGCGGCGTTCAGAGCTCATAGTGATGAGGTGGAAGGATGTCCCACCGGCGCTCCGGTTTCTAGTATTTCAAAAAACGCAGGCAAAGCGGCGTCCTCCGACACATACATCGTTTCCAATCTCGCTCCGTATATATATATATCCTTGAGTTTGTGAATTTCCAGTGGTAATCCGGTTTGAATTGGCGGTCTGAATGCCGCTGACAGCTGATGCAACGAGAATGCCGGTAGGGCGGGAGGAATCTCGTGTTCAACAGGAAATGAGTAACTGGGGGATGGGGAGGGAGGGGGTGCTTTGAAGTGGGCGGGCTTAATGATGTCAGTGATAGACACTTGAAGCTACCAATCATTTTTATCCAAATTTTCTTCTCGTCACGCCCCAAATGTTCGGTTCTATTATACAGGTCCTTCTCAAAAAATTAGCATATTGAGATAAAGTTCATTATTTTCTTTAATGTACTGATAAACATTAGACTTTCATATATTTTAGATTCATTACACACAACTGAAGTAGTTCAAGCCTTTTATTGTTTTAATATTGATGATTTTGGCATACAGCTCAAAAAATTAGCATATCATGAAAAGGTTCTCTAAATGAGCTATTAACCTAATCATCTGAATCAACTAATTAACTCTAAACACCTGAAAAGGATTCCTGAAGCTTTTAAAAACTCCCAGCCTGGTTCATTATTCAAAACCGCAATCATGGGTGTCATCATTGACACCCTCAAGCAAGAGGGTAAGACACAGAAGGAAATTTCTGAACGAATAGGATGTTCCCAGAGTGCTGTATCAAGGCACCTCAGTTGGAAGTCTGTGGGAAGGAAAAACTGTGGCAGAAAACGCTGCACAACGAGAAGAGGTGACCGGACCCTGGGGAAGATTGTGGAGAAGGACCGATTCCAGACCTTGGGGGACTTGCGGAAGCAGTGGACTGAGCCACTGTTTACAGGCGTGTGCAGGAAATGGATTACAGTGCCGCATTCCCCAGGTCAAGCCACTTTTGAACCAGAAACGGCGGCAGAAGCGCCTGACCTGGGCTACAGAGAAGCAGCACTGGACTGTTGCTCAGTGGTCCAAAGTACTTTTCGGATGAAAGCAAATTTTGCATGTCATTCGGAAATCAAGGTGCCAGAGTCTGGAGGAAGACTGGGGAGAGGTAAATGCCTGAAGTCCCGTGTCAAATACCCACAGTCCGTGATGGTCTGGGGTGTCATGTCAGCTGCTGGTGTTGGTCCACTGTGTTTTATCAAGGGCAGGGTCAATGCAGCTAGCTATCAGGAGATTTGAGCACTTCATGCTTCCATCTGCTGAAACGCTCTATGGAGATTTTATTTTCCAGCATGACCTGACACCTGCTCACAGTGCCAAAACCCACTGGTAAATGGTTTACCGACCATGGTATTACTGTGCTCAATTGGCCTGCCGACTCTCTTGACCTGAACCCCATAGAGGATCTGTGGGATATTGTGAAGAGAAAGTTGAGAGATGCAAGACCCAACACTCTGGATGAGCTTAGAGCCGCTATCGAAGCATCCTGGGCCTCAATAACATCTCAGCAGTGCCACAGGCTGATTTCCTCCATGCCACGCCGCATTGAAGCAGTCCTTTCTGCAAAAGGATTCCCGACCAAGTATTAAGTGCATAACTGAACATAATTATTTGAAGGTTGGCTTTGTCGTTGTTATTAGTAGTAGCGTTGTTAATTAAAATTATGAAAATAAAAAAAATATAAATCTTTTTTTTTTTTTTTTTTTTTAAACGTAAATAAAACAAGTAGCTGTGAATAATCAAAAAATGAATTTGTACATGTGTGAATTCCAGATTGTGCTTGTCAGAGAATTATGCTGTTAAACTCAACACTGGGAGCCTGTTAAATATTAAATATGAACAGAATCCTGCCTCACGGTCCTCCTCGCAGAGATCGCGTTGAAAATTTACTTAAGAGCGACACCTGCTGGGGAAATGATAGAATGCAGTTTAATTGCAGTTTAATTGTTCTTCTATGTTTTAATGCATAGAAGAAAGAAAGCATCCAAAAGACAGCGTTAAGTGTTTCTTTTATAGAGCTTTTTCTATTTGTCAATTAATTTAAATTAAGGTTGTTTTCTCAAAATGAGTTTAATCCATAAATCCTCACTTCAGTAGTACTTACACATTATTATCCCTGTCCAGAGCTTGTCTGTACCTGTCTACACCGAACTATATACTATAATGATTTGACCTCCACAACGAGAACTGCTAGCGTGTCTTCCTTTCTGAATGTAAACTCATAAAACTGCACATACTTTTATATTTTGGTCATGCAGCTAAGACTGAGCAAACAATCCCTGTAAATTAACTGAATATAAAAAAAGCTTGTATCAATATTTTGTATTTTATTTTTTTTTTACATCTACATTTTACTAATTAAGTTCCCCTTAGCATTTATTTTGGTTGGTAGAGCTCAGCATAAAACATGTTTCATATACACACTGCCTTTCGAAAAGTTCCCATCTAATATATACAGATTTTTAAAATAATGACACACCCGTTAAAGTTTTTTTCTTCTTCCTTTGGTCTTAACTGAAGAAATTATTTGTCTGCATTTTGGGTTAATGCACATAATAAAAACACGAATGTAAACACGATGCATTATGATACCATTGCTATTTTTTATATCCACAAATATAGTCCCTAGGTAACACAAAAAAAAATTACAATATGCAAATATAAATAGGCTATATGACATTATAAATACAAGTACATGATAAATTCAGGTTATTTACCATACTCAAGCAAAACAGTTTGCACATAGTTATCACAAATTTGATTTGCTTACACTGCTTAAGATCTTAAAAATATAATAATATAATAATAATTGATAGTAGCCCTAGCAGTAGTAGTAATATTAGATGTTAGTAATTAGTTTATTTAGGCCTATCTATTTTTAACAAAACACAAAACGAACTAACTACAAAGAAAACAACGAATCTACAGTTTATTCGAAATATAACATCTGATGAATTGCATTTTATTGTATTTAACTCGTGAAAAGCGCTGGGTTTCAATGCAGTATTCGACCACGAGATGGCGCTACATTCACAACAAATCCCAAGCAGCGATTTTTCTTTTATCACAAACGCGCGAAAACCTCTTTATTCTCCAAGTCGCTGATTCTTCTTGACAACGCGAATGTTTGTTTTTCCGCTTTCCTAGAAACCGCCGGCGACGCTTAAAAACGACGTTAACGGTGAATCTCCTCGGCCTACTAGCGAAGCCACACCGCGCGTCTGAACTCTGAGCGTTTTTTTTTAATGGTAAAGTCTGGAGTACTGTTCTTCTGTATGTAACGGGGGTTTTTAACTCCTAGCTCTCAGCGAACCGCTCGGCTGTATTTAGGGAAATCCACGCGTCCACGGAGGCGGCGCTTGCTGGAGTTCACCGAAGAGCTAGACAGTTTTCAGCCCAGAGCACTCAGTCTTACCTTTGACTCAACGTTAAGCAGTTGATTTCGACACGAGTAACTCTGTTATGTGTCGTTTTCCCAATCGTTCCGTCCAGTGACCCTGGCTGCCGCGTGAAAACGGTTCGTCGAGGTAAGTATTCAACTGTCTTTATTCAAATTTTCAGTTACGACACTGGAAACGGACTACTTTCGATTATTAGGGAGAAAAGGTAACTTCGTTAGATGTTGTCAGTAACTCTCAAAAAGCGTATGATGTTTCTTCATGATTAAATGAACGGTGCCAGCGGAACGTTACACCTGAATATAATGGACTTCTTCAAGGCAACTAACTCTCTTGGGAATGCCTTTGCTTTTCTGCAGCGTTCCCGCAGTGCTTCCCCTGTGTTGGTTTTACAGTAAGTTATGATACACCTTTTAGTGTTTACTTTGCGTAGAGGCCGTCCGACCAGTCTAAGAGTGAGTTTTACACCTTAGGTTTTTTTCTGGACAGCCTCGGTCCCTACAGAGATGCTGAACCAAAGCGCGTACATTGAGAAGGACTTTCAAGCACCAGATTAAAAAAAGAAAAAAAGCCGCAGCCGTCTCCCCGTCTTCACCTACCTCTCTGCTTTCAACGCATCCAAAGTCCAGTCTCAGAAGAACATGGCGTTTTTAATGAAAAAGAAGAAGTTCAAGTTTCAGATACACTTCACTCTGGAGGAGCTCACGGCTGTGCCGTTTGTGAACGGGATGCTCTTCTGCAAAATCAGGCTGTTGGATGGTGGAGACTTTTCCATTTCTTCATCCAGGTACGATTTTGGATTCTCTCTGACTGTACCGGAACGAAATATTGATCGTTCCTCCAAATAAAATACTTGCTGGGGCGGTAAAACTCTGGGAGCTTTTATAAAATACAGTGCATTCTGAATTTATAGTTATTTCACAATATTTGGTGACTGGTTTTCATTTTGGTTTTGCTTTGAATAAAAATGGTAGATGAACGATGGCGTTCTTTAGAGCTCTGGGATGGGTGGAAAGACATTCGATTTTGCAGTTGTCTTTGGTATAGGTTTCATTTAGAGCACTTCAGTTTTTTTTGTTTAGCCCACCCTGCAGCGCTCAGTCGATTTAAAGTGCACTTAGAAGACCACACGGGTTGCTTTAGGGGTCTCGCATCAAAAGACATTTTTTAAGGGTCAGGGTCAAACCACTGCCATTCTTTACATTGTTCACTCAGGTAAAGGATCTTTTAATCATTGCGCACAGACGGCCTGAACTGCGCAATCATGTCCGTTTTCTTGATTTCTTTTGTTCGTGACTAATTCTGAACACATTTCTGCGCTTGGACCGTGGTTTAAGATGATGGCACACAGATGTCAGTGGTATGATTGTTTATAAATAGAGGCTTAAGCCCTTAGTAGGCTGGACTCACAGTTGGGCAAGTCTGATCAGACTCAGCCCAATTAGAACAATAAAGGTGCATTAGTAAATCTGAGTTAATCAGCAGCTGCATATGTTGATCATATGGGCTATGATTCCAAAAGATTCTGATTGGACGAACCTTGCATGTGACTTGTTTAGTGCGGTTTGTTGTCATTTTTAAAACATTTGACCTTATCCTGGACTTTGCAGATAAGTGATATGTATTAGGGATTGGTCACAATTAGAGAATTATGTTTCACTAATGTTCTTATTTATTTAATAATGTTAAACCAGTGCTGTGCTTTAACAGCTTTTCTGCTATGAGATCTTTCACCAAGCTCTATGCATATATGTACACACACGCACACACACACACATGCATATGCACGTTTCCATGTTTTTTAATTTCGTGCATAATGGGTTTTAAACTGTACAAACTGTATTTTCTATCATCCTACACCTAAACATGCCTCTCACAACTTTCTGTATTTTTAGATTTTCAATTCTGTATGATTTATAAGCGTGTTTCCTCATAGGGACCTAAATAAATGTCCCCACAAGGCACAATTTACTGGTATTACTATCCTTGTAGAGACATTTGGTCCCTATAATGTGATAAATACCAGGTACACACACACACACACACACACACACACACACACAGAGTAAACATTTATAACAGTCACAGTGTTTATTAGTTGAGCATTGCTTTCATTACAGAATGCATACAAAAATCTTTTTTTTCAAATTAATAATAAAAACCCAACAAATCAGCAGATATGCTGAAAATTCAGAGCTTTGCCATCACATGAATGCATTACTTTTTTAAAAACAGATTAAAATTGTACAAATATTTTAATTATATATTTCACAATATTGCAATTTTTAAATAAAAATAAATTAAACATTTATTTTTAGAAAATAAAACAAGATTTTTTTTTTAAACAAGATATTTAACGACTTAAAAAAAAAGGCATCATTGACAGTGTTTAGTTAAAGATTAGTCTTTTGGATCAAATAATCCATCTAGTTAATTTCAACATAGCTGAACATGAACAAAGTGATAATGTTCCCTCCAGAAACAGTAATTCTAGAGGCCAAAAATGTGTCAATCTATTTGAAGTTGTCTTGTGTTGTGAAGTTGTTTTTAGTGGCACATGACTGGGGGTGGTGATCGTGTGGGCGCATTGACTTGCTAGCAGTGCCAGGCACAGAGAGCGCCCTGGTTCTGGTGCACTGAGATGACCTCTGCATTCATTCTGCACAAAGCCTTGTGTATCTGACATGAGGAGGTAGAAGAGGGTTATGTCATGAATGTCCCAACACCATCATTCCTGAGACAGGCAGATAGAGCAATTCGATTGCATAGATAGCAGGAACAGAGTGTGTGGTAATTTCAAGACATAGAAAGTGAAAAAACTAGGCAAGAGACAGATAGGAACTTGAAATGGAATGCAAGATTGATAGAGGAGTAATGCATGAAGGGGGAAAAAGAGGGTGAGAGAGAGAAAGCGAAAAACTGGACAGAGACTTCAGTGATAGCACACACAGAGAGCTGTTTGTCTGACTAAGCCACGGTCCTGTTTCCCTCTGCCCTCCTCCCCTCACTCATTCTTTTCTCTCTTTCTCTCACGTTTCTTCATCTTTCTGTTCTCTTTATCAGCGTAGATTGAGTTCATGCAGTGCTTGATTGACAAGAGTAAGCTCTCGGGGACTTGACAGACCAAGAATGCCCCATATTATTACTTGAATCTTTAGAGCATCGGTATCGTTGAGATCTTGCATCCTTAAGCTCATCTCAGACTCGTTCTGCAGCTTTCCCACGCTTCATTTTTGCGCTAGGTATGGGGGAAATCGTATGAACGTGATGATAAAATGTTCTCCGAGGTGGTTAATGAAGATGTGGGCAAAAGTCATTTGTTTCAAGAGGCTGTCCGGGCTTGCTGAGCAGACAGAGGGCAGTGGAGCTTGAACTGCTGATAGGACTGCTTTTTAATGGTTGGCATGCATAGAGGTGGGCACATTCCCACCTCCCATTCAGACATTCATAGTCACGATAAGAGATACATATGTAAACCGGTGTCACCGCAGCTGATTGGCCAAATGTAGTTTTTTGGTGCTTCCTGTTTGTAGTTAGCACCCAAACCTTAAAGCATTTGGCTGAAAGACTGTATATCATTCTTATGCAAATTGTCCTAAGGTGTATCGTTACTGTGGAAGAGGTAAGGCAAGCAGCAGTTACTAAGGAAACAGTTGTGCAAATGTGTGTTTGTGTGTGTGTGCCCCAGTCTCTTCATTGATGTCAGTTTTTGATGAAATTGCTCTGTAATTGTAATCATTACAGGGATGCTCATCTCTCTTCCTTCCTGTTCTGTTCCTCTGCCTTCCACAGAAGATAAATACTCACAGATAAATATTCACACAGGTTTATTTCTGCAAGAGCACAGAGGCCTGTCCACATCAGAGATAAAAACTGTTTGCAGTTTTAATATTCTAAATAAAATGTTCTAAAATAAAATATGATATTCATTATGCATAAAGGAAGGGATACTTAATTTAATAACAGCACAGCTGTTCTGAGCATTGATAAATATAATATGATTGTATGTTTCATGTGCAGCAAATCAGCATATAATATCAGAACGATTTTTGAAGTTTTGAAGTGTGACAAAACTTTTGAATTGTACTGTGTTATACGTAAACCTTGATGAATAGATATTGGCAGCATCCACAAAAAAATAATGTTCATTGACCACTACATTATAAAGCCATTTTTGTTTTATATTTAATCTTTTGGTGCTGATTGATGCTTTTAAATGAACAAAGAGAAAGCTGAAGGAAGAAAGGGGATCCAGTTTCTCCCCGCTCGCTGTGTGTTGTTGGGACCGGCTTTGACAAATTGAGCAGAACCTCATTCTTGAAATTCCACTGGAAGAGTTACACCCCGGAACAGACACACAGGTTATGCTAAAGAACAATGTGAGATTATGAAAATGAATCGGTCTCTTTTACATTGCCAAAAACCCATCTATGTCCATTCACGGCTGTGGCTGTTTGTGTTCAGTATCTTAGCAACAGGGTATAAACAAAACCGCTGAACTTAAGGTATACAACACACACACACACACACACTTCCACAATGATGAACATCTTTAATGAGCATGCAAGTTAGATGAAAAGCGGCAAGTGTTTTTTATGGATACACAAAAATTAGAGCATTAATAAACAGGGTATGGATAGAATAGGATATGGCAGTATATAGGTTATATAGGCTGTATAGCCTTTCTGGTTTCCATAGATACGTTCATTATAAGTCTCATCTGAAACTCCAGATGCTGTCCATTCATACACACAGGGCATAATGTAAAAATTAGGTTCTTATCTCTCCCACAATGCACCACAAAAACATCACTTTGTCTTATTTTACATAAAATGACCTTTAAGATTGGTATCAGCCTAATCGGAGTTCAGGAGTTCAGATCTTCTGGTGCACACCACAAGGTTGATAGTTCATGGCATGTGCCGTCGGCTTGCTTACGCAGCACAAGCAGGCAGAGGGACAAGGGTTTCATCCTGTACTGGCCACCGTATTATTGGGCTACAACTGCTCAATGAGATTAGCAGCTGAGTCTCAGTGGTGCACCTGCTCTCAGCGGGGACAGACTGAGGCTTCTAAACCGCCTCCTGTAAACATTTTGTGAGACAGATTGCTGTGAACCAAGCAGATGTAGGTAAACAGTTGGGGTGTCTTGCCTTTACTGTAAACAACTGGACTTTGCACCGTCTGCCCTTGTTTTGACATCAGCTACAATTTTACAGACATCTGTTAGTCAATTATTACTGGTGCTTGTTTTTATACATCCAAACTTTGGCACATGAATCATTCATCTTATTTTTCTAACCTAAATTATAGCCTATAATTTAGCATTTTGTTGATTAACATTTCAGATTTTTGCTCCAAAGAACAGTCATTTTCCATAACAAAATTAATATCTAAATTGAATTAATTTCTTAGTTTCTGCATGTTCTAATGGGCGATACTTGTTTCAAACAGGTTTGGGTTGCCTGATAAAATTATTAGAGGTAAATATGTGCAGAGGTAAATATTTGTTTATTGATTTCATCAAAAATCAGTAACATCAGCAACCTCAGTTTTTATGGTTAAATTTATTCTGACCAAGGTTTTTCTTTTCCTTTTTTTTTTTTTAAATAAAGCATTGGTAGCATACATTTAAATTAAACACAGTTAAAATCACACATATAGCCCCTCAGTACCATTGTAAAAACATAACTGTACGGTTTTAAGTAGACCATTAATATATGTATATTGAAAAGCCTTACTGTCTTTTTTTTTGCAGCGTTTCTCCTGTTTGGTTTTAAACTAGTTTAAGTTTGAGTCATTTGTGTTCATCTGTCTATTTGTTTAGTCTATTCTGGTTAGTGCTCGCGCGACCAAGTGAACTCATGCTCTAGTGTGTGTTTCTCAACTGGTGGGTCACGATATACATATATATGTACATATAGTGGGTTGTGATGACCATGGGAACCCTTGGGTCCCGAGGCCAAACCAGTTGAGAACCACTGCTCTAGTGAGCTTCGATATTCTTTGACAAATAGAAAGCTTTTGCAGTATTAAAGTATTAAAGCTTTCGGTTTTGGTCAGTTTGTTGCATCTTTGCATCTAAATAAATAAAATGACTTCTTACAAAGTGTAAATATACTGTATATATGCATATAATATAATATAATATAATATGATATAGTGTGTTATATACAATGTATATAAATCATGGTCTTGACAGTGAGCAGAAAGGCTCGCTCTTAGTGGTGCACCGAACCAAGTTAAGAACTATCTCTTGTTTTCCCATGAATTCAGGAGTCTGTCGGCATATTGTGGGAAAATATGGAAGAAAGTGGAAGACGGATAAAAAGTGAGCTCCATCTGGAAGTGAGTTTCACACAGAAGTAGGTTAAATGAAGTCCTGGGGGAACAGAAGGGTGGAGGGACAGAGGGAATGAGGACAGGCTTTACTTCTCGAAACATGACTGGCCCTTTTCCTTCTGTCGCAAGAAATACTTTCAGATAACTTTAGTTTTTTTAGGTTTTTGTGACCGACCTCATTTCTCATGTTGTATTGTTGCAGTATTTCACAAATCTGTTCAAGTGTATGTGTGAGAGTTACGCTCTCGCAGCTCTTTCACAGCTGCGTCTTACGCACCCTGGTTTTTGCGCAGTCACAGGTTTCCAGGGGTCAAAGTTCGGCTGCCGGATGTGTTGCAGGGTTTCACAGACAGCGTAGTTTGGAATGTCCATTTAATTTAGCTCCCTCCCCTACATGCGTTCCACCCTTCCTCACACGCTTTATGCAAACACTGCGGTGCAGACCACGGTGTGTCTTGACATCTTTTATAAACACATCTCTTCCACCTCAAATCTTCAGTCAGCCTATTTAAAACCCTCTAAAATGGCGTAGACTAAGCCATATTATCAGCACAAGCAACAGACGTTATCTCTGGCATATGTCCACACCTGTTACAAAGTAACCGTATTTAAATTACAAGCCTTGATACTGTATAGCCTGCTATTATGAAAACATAGCCACACCAACCAACTGTTTTGTTTTTTGTAAGCTTAGGGCAAAACTCATACAATACATACAGTCCCAAACAGGACGAAACATGATATCGTTACCATTCTAGTGACTCTAGAACATTCTTTACTTATTCATGTGTCAGATTCTTTATATCAGTGTATTCATGGCTGTTTTGTTGCAGTACAGTGTGGGACTAATGCTGTCAGAAAGATTTGTGTTGTATTAAATGAGCACATGTTTTGGTACGCTTACACCCTCAAAGCCCAGCTCTAGCGTCTGGATACCTCATTACATACACCGAGCCTAAATCAAAGCCTTTGTTCTGAAACAACCTACCACAGACAGAAAGAAAGCTCCTCGGGTGAATAATGACTGACATTAAGCTGGCTGTAATGTTCCAGCAGTACTTTATTATTGCTGTTTCTGTTGGCTTGAAGTGGCCATTTAAACATTCAAGAGAAAAAATTACTTAGTGACTTTGCACCCTGCTGCCCTTACATTTTGCTCTTTATGCAAATTTTATACTGTTTAGACTTGTCTTTTTTTGCTCTGCTCAACCACGTTTTTGTGGTTTTGCCTTTGCACGTTAAGACGCTAATCATTGCGCTTTATTTCCTGCTCTCTCTCCAATCTGTTCCTGTCCACTTAAGATATATTTGCTCTAATGGCGATCTTGGAGCAGCAAATCCCAGAATTTGGAGCCTCATTCTTAAACGAGCTTGGAAAGCTTGCTAGATCAAAGGTCAAATTATTTTTAAGGCATAAAATTGGCTGCTGTTCTTCACAGGCGAGTTCGTCTTTACTATTGGGTTATTATCCAAGCCCTCTCCTCAATTTCTGTGTTGGGTAACAGATATATGCATGTATTTGTGTGTATATGTGGAGACCTGTACAATACATATGTGTTGTTAAGTCAAATATGTAGTACAACTTACAGTATATATAAAATTTCCTATTGTGACAAATAGTGAAAAATACCTTTTGTCCATCGGAAATTGATTTCAATGTTTTTTGTAAGGGAGAGGGATCATATTATTATATATTTCATGTAAAATCTTTAATTTCATGCTTGAATGTTAGGCACCTTTGCACACAATTTTGTGACTTTGTGAGCTTGACATAACATTTTTTGGTCACCAGCCACAGTTGGCTAGTGGTTTTCCAAACGTACTAGCCATTCAGCATTTTGATTGACCACAATTGGCTTGTGGGAAAATTACATTTTATATAACTTATACTGCATACAAATATTTCATTTGACTTTTTTTTTTTTAATTAGGGTAATTTTCTCCTAACTGTATTAAATGCATGCATAGTCTTTCATAACAAATTCTTACATTTTATTAATAATTGCACTTAATATAATAAGATAATGTTACCATTGTCATATTACCATTCATGTGAAATCAGCATCTCAAAATCGATCATTCCACTGCAGAAGAAACAGAAGTGACTAGAGCAGCATTCAGATGCATTTGTAGAACAGTTCAATTTAGCTGAACTATAGTATAACATACAGTATAACAGCATAATGTTGTGAGATCAGTGTTTAAAAGTAAATAAATATGAAAATATGAAATGTTGAAAAAAAGATACTATGAAAGTAAACCGCCAGTAAGTGACTATTTTAATTAATGAGTCATTGAAGCCTTCAAACGATTCATTCAGATGGCTGATTCATTCAAGAATGAAGCATTGACTCAAATGATTTAAAATTCAAAAATGTTTTCTTAACCAAAATGTACCAAAAACAGTTATATCCTTTCAATAAATTCAAATACTGAACTAAACTGTATATCAACTGCTCATTTTAACTCTTGTGTAGGATGTCAAATTTGCAATCAGGGAACTTCCCTCTCTTGGTCGTGCCACGTTGCTTAACTAGACTGTATATTATATATATGAAAACAACCTTTATTTTTCATCTGTGTGCAGTTGAGTTTATTGTTTTCTCTCACATAGACAAGCTGCGCGAGCCTCATTAGTGTTACCTTGTTGTTACTCATTATTTTGTTAATTGACGTTTACATGCACAGAATGTAATAAAATCAAAACCTCATCGAAATGTCAGTGCAGTCAGATGTTTTAATCCGATTAGTTGTCCGGTCAGGCAAATCAAATGTTCTTCTTTCACCTGCCCCTTCAAAAAAATCTACTTGTTTCAGAAAAACATTCAACCCTCTAGAGTGGTT
The DNA here is from genome assembly GCF_018831695.1 of Puntigrus tetrazona. Lineage (NCBI taxonomy): Eukaryota > Metazoa > Chordata > Actinopteri > Cypriniformes > Cyprinidae > Puntigrus > Puntigrus tetrazona. Next base: position 7,652,632 of record NC_056703.1, read on the forward strand.
AGTAGGAGTGACTGTGTTACCCGCCACAGCTGAAATCCACCCGCATTTGGCTGGTTGGCGAGTGCTAATGTCAAGACATTTCTAAATTACTGCAATCACTAAAGTATTTAGCCCATTTTTAGTGTACTGGTAAGTTTAATCTTGCCTGTTTAATGATGAATGCCTGACATAGAAAGGACGTGCAGCTGAGGAAAACCAACTGAGAGTTTTACTTAAACCCATTTAGATCTATATTTAATGCTATGTCATTGGCTACATTTGATTAATTCACAAATGGTATCTTTGAGATCATTTTATACAATTTGACATATGTTTACACTCTAAGCAGGCTTAGACTAACAAGAGACAGTAGAATGTTTGGATTTCAACTATAGGTCAATTACAGCAACAATGCTTCACAATTTCCCAGAACTATTAAGTGGAGCTGGGAATAATCAACCAGTGGCTTAAAGTACTGAATAGTATCTGTCAATACCACAGCAGCATTCTTCTTTTACACCCCTTAATTTTCTTGCTTGTTTTCTTTTTGTGTCTCTCCCAGTCAGCTGAGAGAGCCTGAGTTAGTCTGTACAGCTCCTCCAACCACAAACACGTGAAGGAGCAAGAAAGAAAGAAAGAAGTGAAGGGAAATAGTCCCGTACAGAGTGATATCAGTAAAATGTGACTAGCATCAGGAGACACTGTTGCATGCTGGTCTCACCATAAAGATTTGGAGTTGATTTTAAAGTTTCAAAGATATTGGTTTAGTCTATGGTTTCTATCAGTTTTGATAACTTCATTGTCTTCAGTTGTTCTTATATTTGTTTGTTTTCACGCAACCAGAGCTCCCACAGCAGCAGCGTTTCATATCGTTTGGCTCTTCGTGCAATAGTTATTGGCAGTGTGTCACTCTCATAAGAGCTTTCTCATCTGCATCGGTCTGTGTGTGTTTCTGGCTCTTCTCTAAGGCTCTGGCCTATCCCATGTGTTCTGATCCATTCCAGTGGTATGAGAGATGACTGTAAAGTTGCAGAGAGCCTGGAGCCTCTGAAAGCAGTTCTCCATTTTGACCTCCAGATTTCAGCTCACAGTCGAGAGAACAATGTTCCGATTACTGATTGAGAGTGTTTAATGATCTTTAAGGCAATTTGTGTCTCTACGTCACTCAACCTCCTCCGCAACAACCATTCCAATAATTCTGACCTTCTGAACGCTTTCGATCAGTGATCCGTTAAAGTGAGTTTTTGTTGGCAAATGCAGTCCACAGGGTCCACTTACAGAGACTCTGACCTGAAAGCCCATTGATTAGTGCCTGTGTTTTAGAGATAGGAAGGGTGAATCACACTACAAGGTTAGTTCCATGTGTGTACATCATGTAGGACTGATCTCCAGGCTTTTCTTTGTATATTACGTAGCAGCTAACACTGATAATATCAAAAGGCTACCCTGCTGTTATTTGCATGCCTTATCAGAGAAGAAAAGAGCCAGGTTATAATGTTCAGTGTATCAGGGGGTCTCTGCAACAACGATGTTACATGATATTAGTCATCTCTTCCTGAGAGATCAGAAAGTTCAAAAATCAAATGTTTTGATGATTTAAGCCCTATTGAGCTGCATGCAAATTTTTAAGACAACATAGAAACAATATATTGGTTTATTTTTTTATTTTGCTTCTGTTTTACCTTAATGCTGTGAATGGATTATTTATCAACCTTAAGCTGAATTTAAGTTCCACCTACGCAACCGCAGTGCATTTTTCCTTTCATGTTTTTTTTATTCAATTTACGTAGAATACAATCTTTGCATCGCCAGGCAAGTCGATTAATCCTCCGTTTTGGATAGCTGAAGGCTTAGACATTGGTTAGAACTTGTTTAGGATCACTGGGCCTCTAGAAAGAGCACATTTGTTTTTGGTTGTCCCCCCTAAACCTCAAACGGTATTGAATGGCAGCATTGAGAGAGAAGTTTCTGGTAGCTGTGTGTCACTGCCTGAACCTGTGAGATGTCAACATCACAGGAATCTCTGAGAGCTGGATTGCATTACAAAACCACCCTTCTCTTCTTGGCACCCAATCCGCTAACACTGGTACAGCCCTGATCTCAACGCATGAGAGATCATTACATCATGCAATAAAAAAGCAGATCACTCTGTATTACTGATTCAGTATTCATTTAATCTTGTGTATATATATGCAAATATATATATGTGTGTGTGTGTGTGTGTGTGTGTGTGTGTGTGTAGGGAGAGAAAAAGAGGAATCGGTTATTCTCTTTTTTTTAAAGATGCATTAAGTTCATCAAAAGTGACATCAAAGCCATGCATTTGTTACAAAAGAGTAAATGCTGTTCTTTAAACTTTTTTTACTTGTTTCTTTGAAAATATGAAGCAGCACAACTTTACTACTGATAAGAAATTTTTCTTTAGCATTAAATCAGCATATAAGAATGATTTCTAAAAGGATATTGTGACTTCTCTCAAACACATACCTATTTTTTTTCCACGTAAATCAGGGTTCTTCTAAGAAATCTAACTCTGTTGAGTAGCAATATCTGTGATTTCTGAATGCAGTTCTCCCCTCCACAATGCTTCTTCATATTACATTGTAGAGTCTGACAAGCATGAGCAAAAGTGTAGTGTTTTTTGTTGTTGTTGTTGTTGTTGTACATGCAAACATTAATAGAACATGCTTCTGATCCAGATGCTTGTGTGGATCTACAGGAGAATGGGCTAACACCAGTCCTGGATTAAATGTCTATCTGAACAGATGGGCTCAGATTAATTCTTGGTTTGGAATTTAGGCTACAGTTGAGAGTGCAGAAAGGGCACATCATTAATACAAATTATTTAGATGAATTTAAAGAGCATTCATCATTGTGTAGATGTAAAGATATCAAGGGGAGTGCAGAACAAACACTTCAAACTGGTAATTCCACTGCTGTTAACTGGATGAGGGTAAACTCTAAGGTACAGTTTACACTAGTGCATCTTCATTTTAAAACATCTTTTTACAATGAAAAAGGTCCCAGTTTACACTGACAGTTTCATTGCATTTCAGAAACGACCTTTGTTTACGCTACACAACCTAAAACACCTGACTATTCATGCAGGTATAACCATAGATACGTATAGGTAGATTCCCTATTATTAGATTGCGGACATGTCTACGTTGCTTGGAACAGTCAGATGGAGAATAACCTGTAAGCATCTATGGGCACAAAAATGAGCATGATGTTATTGTTTACACTGTCTTCAAAGGATACGCAAGACTGAATGAGATCATTTTCAAAAGACTCTTTTCGAAAGAAAAAAAGCCAGAGTAGTGTAAATGAGTAGGCGTAAATGTAGCAAGTTATGCATTGTAAAGTGAAAATGCACTAGTGTAAACAGGAATGAATATGCTCTATGCAGATTTTTTTTTTTTTTTCATTTGTCATAGTATGTGTTTAAGACACAAGCAACAACAGCGGTGCCCTTCTGGCCTAGCAGAGTGTTTGTGCAGAGAGCTGAAGAGTCATTGTTTGTGAGGGATGATCTTAGCATAGTCTTTACCATGGGGGAAGATTAATGCTCTCACTGGAACCTCTGGAATGCTGTTATTGTGTTTACGCCAAGAGAACATCATATCTCACCCTTACGCACAATTAGAGGTGTATACTCTATGAGGGCATGTAGAAAAATGTAAAAAATTATGAATAGCTGCCAAAAGGCTTTTTATGCAAGACGTATTTACACAGTATAAGATGTATTTACTCAGTAACATTTAAACATTTGGGGGTCAGTGAATTAATATCTTTTTTCAGCAAGGACACATTCAAGTACAAAAGATTTCTATTTCAAATTAAACTGAAAAAAATTGATTCCAAATATCAACCAGTGTTTTTATCACTGATAAGACGTTAATCATTCTTTGACTGCAAAGAATTCAGCTTTACCATCAGAAATAAATTACATTTCAAGTATATTGTAATAGACATAGATACGTTCTGCAAAGATGAGACTATTTACTGGAGGAGTCAAAACCACGTAACATACTTAAACAGAATTTATAAACACATGATAATCAATTAATCAAAAATCAAACTAAAGAAGAGCTACGGCTGGGTGATATATATCAATCGCTATATTCATGCCCATCTCATCAGTAAAGCCGGTTCTTTGATTGATCAAAGAACCGGCTTTACTGATGAGATGGGCATAATATCGATCAATATATATTGCCCAGACCTTACTAGAACAAGTCCAAATAAGGGCAGATAGAAACAAAACAGAAAAAACAATGAAAAGCAACACAAAACCAACTGCATATGTAACAAGACAACAGCTATTTTAAACTATAACTATTTTATTGCATATTTGATTAAATAAATTCAGCCTTTGTGAGTATAAGGGACTTCTTTCTTCTTTTTTATTTTCTAATAAATATCTTGTTTTAAGGAATAATCTACACACAGTTTATGCTCTAACAAGAATACATTACAGTAAACCATTTTTACCGCACCTTTCCCCTTCAATCATCCCGGCTTTGTGTTTGGTTCTAGATGCTCCACTAAGCTAATGAGCTCTGCAGAATGATGAAATATAGATATCAGCCACTCCAGTGCTTCACATCGCTTTCTCTTTGAGTTTTTCAACATGATGGAGCGAGCCATTAATAATTCATCAGGGCTGATAATCTTGAGGCCACGTTTTAAGGTGCAGCACGTGTCTGTATCCCATGTGACGCCACAAAACTGTTTTTGGGTGTTGTGGTAAAGTTTCAGTAGCAGCGGTCTCCAGCCAAAGCTAATAAAGCAGGTAGCGAGACATCCTCATCGACCTGTGCCCAGAAATCGTTACACAAAAATGGGCACATTTAGAGCCTGTAAAATGCTTTTCACCTCATGAAATCCCAAGCCAAGTCCTTACCAGGTGTGACTTAAAAACCCAAGTGATAAAAGTTCTATCTTTTCTATGTAATTTAAAGTTTTTGTCCTAACTAGTTCGGACAAGTCAGACTTCCCACTGCGAAATCTCATTGGTCCATATTTCAACTCCTCCTGCACAATAAACAATAGCTTTTGGGTGGTGCTAGTGTTATATTGTAATGCATATTTATGTTCAGTGCAAACACAAATCACTTGACACTGGAAACTTCTTAGAATCGGTCTCAGTCTTATTTCACAGAGCTCTGTGCTTCCATATATGGAGCATGCGCGAGCATATCTTCTCCATATGTCCATCTATTGTGCTCAGTGCAGACTCTAGTAGTGAGCTCACATTGTGATCAGAGCACATCCACGTCACGTCCATGTTATTTTCAGCAGCCAGCATGACCTCAATGCAACTTAATGATGTGTATATCTGTGAAGTAGGTCATGCTCTTTATTTTTCTTTTAATTCATATTACTTTGTTGTCATCCCATACGCTCAGTGTTAATGCTATCCCATTGAAGGTGTGTGCCTGTTTTGCTGATGCATGTGTACATACATGTGCATGTGACCGTATGTTCTGTATGACTCATATTTTCATTCCACTCTTCAACTTGATTCCCTCTTTCCCTCCTGTTCTCCCCGATCCAGATGAGGAATGCATCTGCTCCCTCTCTGATCTGTTACAGATTTTACACAGATGTGCATCATGAGTGTGAATGTCCTTTTGTATTTTTTAAAGGGGAAAGCAGGATTCTTCCTGCTATTTTATATTAAAGTGTTTTGCGTACACTGTTAAATGTTTAGAACAACCTGCTATATAATGATTCATTGCAAGTTAAAGCCTCATTTAAAAACGTGATTACATGGTAATCATGAGCACTACAGAGATAGGAGAAAAGGTTATGTTTATGGTGCATATGTGTTCGCTATGAAAACGTTTACATTCTTCCAGAAATAAGAAAATTAGTTTTTTGTTTCACCCCATACTTGCAATTTGATCTCAAAACTTTTGTATTGCCCTGAGAACATCCAAGATATTCTTTATATATTGTCATTCAGGAGCACTAGCAAAAACAGCCTGTTTATTTCTAAACTAAATCATTTCTGTTTTTGCTGCTAAAAACTTATACTTGTATTATAATTGTTTTTAGGGAAACATAAAATGCTGTAACTTTAGATGGTGCTTTCACCAATTCCATTCTAAAAGCACAAATGCTAGTGTTTACTGAATAAGAATGTACATCTATATGGAAGCTATATGTTTTTAAAACTGACATGAGAGAATGACTAATGACCAGTCAACCTTCGGGGGCACTGTGTAATTATTGGTTCCAGGTTTACCTAAACCAAATCAGATGTGCTTAAAATGTGTTCAAAAACAGCTAAATGAGGTCCACACAGGTTCAGTAGTTTGCATGTTAAAAATGCAAACCTTGTGGTACAAGAGGCTGTGATAGCTGTAAACTATTATTTACAATATGTTTACATTTCACATGCTCTTCACATGCAGGTGTCTTAGACTTCCTCTGTCGAGTCTCGTCATGTCATCAGTTTGAGCTTGTTTGCACCTGTCTGCATGCTTTGAAGTTTTTACAAGTTTCAAATTCAAGAGACTGCAAAAAGCACAAAGAAATGGTGCATTTGTTCAGTTTGCTTTTAATCGAATGTCTCTTATTTGCACTCACACGAGTGAGCTGGAATATAATCATCCATCCCTCATGAGCAGCAGATGAGTGCTTTGACAGAGGAACCAGAAGTCCAGGTTATGTAAGACTGACTCTTCCTGGAGTGATGTGTCACACCTGTGGGATGGGCTTTACGTAACAAAGGAGACATTTACTCTATGTGTGTGTGTGTGTGTGTGTGTGAGGAGCAAAGTACTATAAAACTCAAGAGAGATATAGGGGATTTCATTAAAATCACTTTATTTTGAGAAATTGGTTTATTGTTTTACTGGAACATTTTAGTTTCATGTGAATTTAACAGGTTTTTGTGTTTTCTGAAAAAGTGCTTTCTTTTTGCTTGTGCATTAGCTTACATGCTAATTCTTAGGTGTTCTTAAGTATTGGGCGATATGACCAAAATATAGAGAAATAAAGTAGATAAAGAAACGCTGCAAGCTTTGTATAAAAATCGAGGCAGACAGAGTAACCACTGTAGACTAACAAGAACGTGTTTGACTTAAAGCGGCAACACCCCAAAACACTTAAGAATATGCATACACAGTGATGATTTACATCTTCATAACAAGTGGAACCTAGACATTGTTTGGATATTAAGATCCTCCAGAGAGGATCAATCCTTGTTTATTAAACTCTAATGAGGTCTATGAGGCATTCTACTTTAATGAGCTTGCTATCATTTGATCAGTTATGACTAATAAATGTCACATTTCATGATTTTTTTGGCAGTCGTCAATCAATCATCACAAAGTCAGTTGTTAATCATTATACCACAGTGTCACATGTCACAGATATTGAGGTCCCTTAGATCCGCATTGACTTGTATTTGGACAGTCCCGCTGGAGGATCCCAGGGTTCAGTGCCTTCCTCATGGGCACAACAGTAATAGCTGATGAATCATCTCTCATGTGATTCAAACCTAACTGTTGTGATCTTTTGCCAGACCAAATTATGGTTTAATACAGCAAATGTGAATGTTTGTTGAGTTATTGAGTTGGCTGGGCCATTTTTGTCAAAGATTATGAATAAAAAGAAATGTAAAATATCTACTTTGTCATCCGATTGTGAAAGAATGGGAGTTTTATCAGCTCTGATCACGTCAATGATTGTTACAGGAAAGTTTGATATATATTCATTGCGGCACAAGTGACTTTATTGCTTGCCAGGTTGCTCATACCACAGATTATCTTTCCCATCTGATGTGTGGTTAGTGACAAAAGCTTTGTACTGGCTCTTTTGAGAGGCTGTTGGAGCTGTATGTGTGTTTTTAATGAATCCAAGTGGAACCAGGGTTAACCTAAGCTCCAGTCTGGATTTGTTTTGTGAATCAGGGGTGTTCTGAGTCACCCTGAGTATATATCATTTGGGCATGTGTAGGATGCAACTTTACAGTGCATATCTGTACCTTTGGGTTTGTGTGTGTGTGTGTGTTTACTGATATTGAGTCATTCAGTGGCGGATTGTTATGTCTTTTACCCTGTTTGATCATCCATCTTCATTTTGATGTCTTGTTGGTTGTGCACCATTCTTAAATTAAGAATGTCATATTAATCCTATTTTTTTTTTTGTTGGATTCAAATTGAAGCTGTATCTATGTATCTATCCATCTATCTACTCTAAAGTTTGTACTTTTGGAATGCATTTTGGAATGCATTCAATGGAAACAGCAGTTTTAAAACTCATGTTTGAGGTATGACTATGTCATTTATGAATCCTGAATGTAAAACAGCTTAAACAAAACCTCATTAGGACTTCCAGAGGAAGCCATTGGCCTTCTGTTTTTCTCTACAACCTAATGTGATGACTGAATAACTGTTTTTTTCACAGTTGCCACACAGTGCCAGTTGGACTTGTGACAATAGAAACAAAACTTGAAGGAACCGGATATAAAATGTCAGGAAGGTTGTAACATTTAGCTAATCTGTGGACCATTCACGTGATTCACCATACTTCATTATTTATTTATTTTTTGGTAAAAAGGTTATGTTTGATTATTCATGCTTTTTCTGAGTTCTGCTCTTTTAAAACTTAATGTTGAAAAATGAAATATTCTGCTCTCCTCTGATCTTCGGACCACCAGGAAAGTCTTGATTTGATCTTTATGAGTCATCCTCCAGCTGTGAGCCGACAGGTGTTTGAGTGTTTCAGAGGAACTTGTGAATGTCTGATGTCGCCTGTAGAACAGGAAGGAAACACTTTTTTCACTCAAATGAACAAAGCAATGGGATGTTCCTCAGACTCCAGGGGCTGTAGCTGCAGACGAGAGTGTGTGCGTGTGCGTCATGTGGAGTGAGTTTGGAAGTCTTCCTCAGCCTCAACTGTGTAATATGAGCCTGAGTACTTTTGGTTCACGATTTGCTTTGAAATGGGACTAAATAATTAACTTTAGTTTAGTCTGTAATACTAAGTTATCTTTGTTATCAGACATATCTAGCTGAGTGAAACGTGACCTGTAGCCCATCAGCAGTTGGTGCGTGTGTGGTGCTGGTGGAGGACCAGTCTGTTCAGGGTCACACCAGGGTAATAGATGTGCCGTTATCCACACTCATTTTCCCTGGCACGCCGGCGGATATCAGGGACAGATGCCTTGGCAACAGGCCCAGGGTAAATAAAGGACAGGAGGAGGCCATCAAATCTACCTCCAGGCATCATACAATATGAAGCATGACTGTGTAGAAACAGTGAAATAGACATAACAGTGCTTGGTTTCGTGATTGCAGTAACTATATTAAGGGTCAGATCATATTCCTAAAGAACTGTGACCTGTGTCTGGATTATCTAAAACATAATACTCACTTGATGCTCCAGTCAAAATTGACCTAGAACACAAAAATAATATCTACAAAATACTTTTATTTCGATAGTCAAAGTTGGTTCCTGCATTGAAAACTACAGATGTTTCTTCTTATGTGGATTTGAACTGGAAAACTTAAGCATACATATTGAAAATGCTTGAATTTATTTTGTGCAAGAAGTTTCCTGGAAAAAAATCCATATTATTTCCATTGGTACGCTAATGTGTTATTTCACCAACACTTGGTGAATATTAGCTTAAGTGATTTGTGAGTCACATAAAATGTTTCACGCATAAGGTACTTTGTTGTACATTGCCATGATGTTTGCGTGTGCATGAAACTACTATGATGGTAGTAGTCAACAGACAGACCATTAAATATTGCAAAAATAGGCTCAAACGTGATGCCTGGAAAATGCACATTACAAGATATTTGGCTTATCAAAGAAGATTACAAAGAATGGCTCGCCAGAGATAAAACAAAAACAAAACTGTACAATGTATCTTACAAGGTTACAATGTATCCTTGTTCTTGAAATGTGTCCCCACATTACCAGGTTCTTAAAGTGTCTTAAAGTTTCCCCAATAAAACTATTGCTTCAGAATAAATTGTTTAAAAAATTTAAGAAAACATTATAAGTATGTAAAATAACGTATGATTTCCATTTCCTTGAATATGAGGGTACTGGACCTGAAACGTCCTTAAATTTTAAGTTAACCAAGGTGCGAGAACCCCGTTTATGAATTGAAATGTTTATTTTGAGATAAGAAAATATCCCCAACTAACAAATAGACTTTCTTCAGCCATCCAGAGTTTTTAAAAAAACGGGATGGGGATGTAAGAGAGCGATGCAGAGCATAAGATATGGAGGATGATGAGAAGAAACATAACAGACAGCGAAGGGAGAACATATTGACCCACTTTCATCAAAGAGGTCTGCAGAGATGAAACGATGAGAACGCTGTACTGTACGTCTTCTGCTGCTACAGTCTAGCTTCATTTGTTTCTGAAAGCTCAGCTGTGTTCTGATCTGATTCTTTAATGTTCTCATTTCCTGTGCAAAGTCCTGTTGTTTCACAAAGATGGACTGTTGTGGCAAAGAGCGATTAGTCCCAGTAAATAGATTGCACAAGTTTTCAGCATATCCGGCCAGACTGACCATGTTGTCCATTTGTTAATCATTGTGGAGTTCATTGTGTTGTTTGTTTTATATTTGTTCTCCTCAGCAATGCTTCACTAGTCGTCTCATAAAGATTTGTAATTATGTTCATAACTCATTCCCTGTCTTTTTCTCTCCACAGGCAAGAGGTTCAGGAAAACTGTGTTCGCTGGCGAAAGAAGTTCTCCTTTGTTTGTAAGATGAGTGCCAGTCCTGCCACGGGGGTCCTGGACCCCTGCATTTGCAGAGTGTCTGTGCGTAAGGTTAGTTATAAAGTCTTAAAATTTTAAGACGCACACTAAAACATTCTGCTACCTTCTTAGCAGATCACATGGGTTGCATAATGTTCACTGACACCTACTTCAGTATTTGTTTAGGATATTAAATAGAAAGACTGGGTCTAGGAAAGATCAAATTTTGACATAAAAGGCATTTAAAGAAAACTAAAGATTAACTTCTGGATAGTTTCCAGACTACTTTAATATGATATTGTGCAAACTGCAATATGTTAAATCTGCTTGTGGATGAATAACACACCCTTATCCCACTTAACAGAGATTATAGAGATATTCAGTGAGTTCAGATGTTTGGTTTACACTATACAGGATATCTGCTGTCTCATGGTTTCTTTTGCTCTCATTACCCTTCACTCCTTTTGCCTCATAAGCGTGACCACGCCAATAGCAAACATATTGCATAACAGATAATCTCTCTCTCTCTTTTTGTCCTTGCAGGAACTTAAAGGTGGAAAGGCTTTTTCAAAGGTAAGAGCTTTCGCCTCATCCCTTTCTTTTGTCTCTGGCTCTCTTTTTTTCTTTATCTCTATGTGATTTTTTTTTCCTTCCTCATTTGTCTATTTTACACTCTTTTTTTTTTTTCTCACGCTCTGTTATACAAGAAGGTCTTGTTTTTTTCCTAGGGGCCTATATGTTTACAAACACAAATCTCTTGTGAGTTACATGCTTATACCAGAATACATAATATACTATGTAACACAGAGGACATCACATGTGCAGGAAATACTGCATAAATATAAAGGGTGTAATGCAGTAGGAGGGAGATCAGGCCTGGGCCTGCCATAGACATGTGTTTACACACCTTGAGGATCTATAAACCCCACAATTGTCATTGCTTGTACCACCCTATGTTAATTGTACAATAAATTCAAGCAATCGCTGATAATAGACAGAAAGCTGGACACGTTTAATAATTACAACAAAGCCTGACACAGGCCATACCTCTTATATCAACAAAGAGAGCATGTAAGATATTTCCTAAACAGTTAAACACTGTAAGGCTCTTTGTACATTGAACTGACACACACACACACAGTGGTATTTGTGGTTTGAGGACTCCTCCTATGCGTAATGATTTTTATACTGTAAAAACTTTGTGCTATTGCCCAACATCTAAACCTACCCCTTACAGGAAACTTTCAAAAAACACCATTTAGTATGTTCTTTTTAGGCCTTTTGAATTACAGGAACATTGGCGGTGTCCTCATAAACCACTTTCAAATCGTAATACCTCTGTCATACCCATGTCATTAAACCCCATAAACCACAAAAACCAGCACACACACACAGTGTCAGACTTAGCGTGAAGAAATGTGACGTCTCTAGTCAGCAATACTGGTTGTTTGGGCATGTGACGTATTGTAATGTGCTGGTTCAGGTCATCACGGCCAAATTACTGCAGAGAAAGACATGCTTGGTACGTTTGCGTGTATAATGACTTTCAGGAGGATGTTTTGTTTCAGTGTACATCTGTGTCCCTTTCTCTTAAATTTACTGATCCCTTACGTCTTGAGTGGGAGCACTGTTTCAAAACTGTATGCTGGCGCAGCAGAAGCAGGGAATGAGGGAGGTCAAATCAATGGACCATAACCGGGAATAATCGAGAAACGCAGGGAGGAGGAGGTGGATATGACCTTTAGGATGAATTAAAGGGAACCTATGCCATGCTACAGTACATTGACAGTAATCTTATCAGAGGCATTGAACTGAAACGAGTTAGCATGAATTTGCTGCTGGAAAATATTTGTGAATTGCAGAATCACATGGCAATTGTCCATGTCAGAATGAGCACAGAAAACCAAGGTTGTCTGGAATAAATCACATAAACCTTTTAAGAGCAGGAGTCACTTCTGTAAAGGAGAAGTGTGCTAGTCAAAGAGGAAACAGTTTGTGCTAAAGACAGCAGTGGAACAGCAAATATAGATAAGGAAGGCATCAGACACATGCACAGATATGTGAGAAGATGTGAAAATACCCTGATGTCTCAGTCTCTACTGCTTTTTATTGTCTCCTTTTCAAGCAGGCGTATAATTTGCAGGTTAGAGGCTAAACTCTACACCCAGGGTCCGTAACATGAAATACTACACTACATGATGTAAACTTGGCAAGATGTTGATCATTGGGAAACTAACGTAATAGCAAGAACAATAGTCTGACCCTAACCTTTCATATTTGGCAATTTGGAAAATATACAAGCATTTGTATTCCTCTAGAGGTTTATGTGATGACAGATTATTACTAGCGTGAGTCTATGGAAAGTAGTGAAAAAAATGTATTTGTATAGATTAACATGTGATCTTATGTACTTATGGGTACAATAATATGTACAACTTGTGTTTATGGGCAATAAAAATATTTTTCAAAAATATTTATAATAGGTTGTTCTTTCGCTCCATGAAGTGTTATAATAAAAAAAGTATTCTATGCATTTGTCCCTTGCTGTAATATCACACATGAACGATTTTTAAAGGCCAGCTGGTCACGTGCACTGGTGCTGACTGTATAGGGGGTTCATCCAATAAAGGAAATGGAAAGAATTATATCAGCTACTGTTATATCATTAACCGAGGTTAATAGAATTTTCCGAGGCAAGAACACGCTGCTGAGAAAGAAGACAGAGAGAAGGAGATTGCAGATAAATGTAGAAAGAAAGCAACAAGAATGTTTGCTGGTAGTGTTGGAGAAACCTTTATCGAGTGAGAAACGGAGAGGGATTTCATGCATGACTGACTCTGCCAGCTTCACATGCCTGTAGTTACATAAGAGAGCTCTTAAGCGTTAACCCTTTGCTTTCTGTTTTCCTGACTTATAGCATGCTTATAAATTAAATGGTTTAACTGTGGAAAAACTGGAGGAATCCTTATTTTTTAGAGCTCAATTTTTTTTTTTATATGAAGTGAAGTAAAATCCCCTCTCGTTTCCAGCTGGGCTTTGCTGACCTCAACTTGGCGGAGTTTGCTGGTTCAGGCTCCACTGTTCGCTGCTGTATACTAGAAGGCTACGACACCAAGAACACTCGGCAGGACAACTCCATACTCAAAGTGAGTGCGTCTGTGTGCAAATGCTTTCAGGACTGACACTAGGCATGTCTATTTCAATCAGCCTCAGTCACTTTAAAAAGCCAGGAACTTCACCTTCAGAATCTTTTTCTGTCAATACAAACATCGGCATCTAGAGTTTCTGCACTGTGTGGGTGACATGTGACAGGTCAAACCATCTCATCAGCCCACAGTCAGCCCCTGTTATGGCAGACTGACTGACTCACTGTCTCGCAGGCATGTCAAGGGAAAATGTGAAGGCAAAAGGAACAGACAACATTTAATCATCGATATTTTGGGGATTTTTTTTTTTTTTTTTTTTTTGAACCTGGATTTCATGTGAAGGTTGAAATGAAATTATGTTATGTCAAAGATATATGGTTTTATATTTAACATCTTTTATTTTGTAATATTCTCACCTTTCTTCACAGGTTACCATTGGCATGACTCTTCTATCTGGAGATCCCTGCTTTAAAACGTGAGTGTGTCGTATATTGTAGATTTACTTAATTTTATACTTCTTAATTATTTTTTTAATAGTTTTCAAACCCACTGAGACACCTCAGTACTTAACAGGGCCTCGAGATGATTTAATATAAGATCATTATATTTATCACTATTATTTCACTTTTATTGCTCCCTGATGATTTCTAAACTTTGTCTTTCACCTCTTCATCAGGCCTGTGAGCACAGCTAAGACCATTGCCATGGCTGGGCAGGACCCCTCTCTGCAGCTGGACCGCAAGGGAGAGGGCACCGCCGACCACTCTGCACCGGCCCTCGGTGGCATCACTCGCCGATCGGTCAAAAGCAGACCCTCTGTGAACAACTCTGGTATGACCAACACACCTGCAGTAGCCTTTTGAGAACGCTGAAATGCACAGTGTTTTATGATGATTTTGTAGCGGCTGTTTTTGTTAGATATTTTGGGCTTTCTAAATGAATGATGCTGACCTGAGGTTGCTTGTTCTTAGGAGGACTTCAGGAGGGATTGGAGGAGAACCTGTCCAGTCCAGATGAAGTGTTTCACACAGGACATTCTCGCAACTCCAGCTTTGCCAGCCAACAAAGCAAAATCTCAGGTGGGACTCAGGGCACGATCAAACGAGCATCAGGTACAGATTATAGCTGATTACAGTATAAAAAACCAACTTCCAACTACACTTCCATATTAATTTAAACACTTCTAAAATGAAATTGATATGTAGTCGTTTAGCAAAACCAATATTTTCCGAATCAGAATTAAAATCACAAAAATGTATTTAGAGGAAATGTCACTTAAAGAAAGTGAGTGTACTTTTTCATGTGCATACACTACCATTCAAAGGTTTGGAGTAAGTAATCGTTTTTTAAGAAAAATATATAATTCTATCACAATTTGAACAAAAATACAGAAAAGGGTTATTTTAGGTTGTAATAATATTTCCGTTTTAATCATTTTAAATTGATTTTATTCCTGTATAAAGAATAGTTTTTATTTCAAATAGAAATCTTTTTTTATAATTAAAACATGTCTTTACTTTCACTTTTTCATCAATTTTGTCCGAATATTTATTTCTTTCAAACCTTTGAATTGTAGAGTATTTATGGATGAAAATGTAAGAGGTTAAAAAGGTTATAGTGAAAATAAAATTACATTCTATTTTCTTTCCTTCTTTTTTTTTTTTTTTTTTACTCTTTTACAATAATGCTGATAATGATCACAAGAAGTGCTGCTCACCCTTGGTCTTGTGGGATGTGCTTGTCTTCCACACAGGCTACAGTACAGAGCACTCTCACTCCTCCAGCCTGACAGATCTGTCCCAGCACCGGCGGAACACCTCCACCAGCAGCAGCAACACATCAGGAGGAACGTCTACAACGATCGAGAGCCCGGTAGAGCCGGAGAAAGACATGATAAAACCAGAGAGACCCCCACGTCCCCCACGACCCAGTATGCCCCTAAACAGACCCTCAAGGTGAGGGGTCACCAGCAACACCGAAAGGCTTCGTTGTTTTATGTTGAACCACACAAGCAGAAATGGCACGTCGCTAAGATAAGAAGTATCTATATATCTATGCAGGAGAAAGAAGGACTCTGTGGAGAACCATCCCACATGGGTGGACGACACGCGCATTGATGCAGACGATATTGTGGAGAAGATTGTGCAGAGTCAGAACTTTGCGGATGTCAGCAACAATGAAGGTGTGTTGAGAAAGTATTTGCTTAAAGTATTAGTAGCGAAACCATTAGTTCATCTTAAGCTTGTTTTCATTCAGCACATATTTGATGGTTTTACTTACTTGTGAAGCCTTTACATCACTAAAGCTGATCATATTGTCTCTCCTAATTTTGTCACTTCACAGACAGCAATTTAACACTGTTCATCAGCAGAGATGGCACCACAGCATTAAGCGGCTTACAGCTTGTCAACAGGTAAACGGGTGCTCTTTTATGACTTTCAATTATGTATGAATTTCATTCAGAAATTGCTAGTAAATATCACAAACATTTACAAATAAATGTTATATAAACAAAAATATAAATAAAAGTAACGCTGAGTTAATTTTGAATTTGAATTTTTTTTTTAAATCATACTCCATTAATCCTTGCTTTATGTGCAACTACTAAAACATATTTTTACAGTATATTTGTACTGTTATTAAAAAGTCTGGGGTCTTATTAAAAATCCTCTTATGTGCAATTATTATTTTTTTTGAAATGCAGTTATATTATGAAATATTCTTGCAATTTAAAAATCAGTTTTACATTTGGTTTTACATTGGCAAAGCTGAATTTTCAGCAGCATATTTTGTACTTGACTGTTATAATATCATGTGTGATATGGTTCTTTTCTTCCTTGGCAGGGTGTCTGCGGGTGTTTTTGAACCGGTGGTGATTGAGAGCCATTAGATCTCTGAAGCCGGCAGTCACTCTCACAGCCACTGCCTTTTCTATTATTATTTAAACAATGGAGAAAGAAAGACAGGGACTTGTCAGAGTGGACACCTGACTTCACAAATCCTCGCATGGGTCTAATTTATTGCTCGCCAATTACAAGCATAATACCCTAATTATTCATAAAAAAACAGTGGTGGGTACATTCATTGTTCTATGATTAAGAATGAATTAATCATAAATATTTTACAGCGGATTACAAACTACTTGAAATGCCTTAAGAAATGAGGCTAGATGGAAGCTTCAGTCTAACACTGTGAAATATGAGGGTAGTCCAAAGGCTTTAGAAAGAAAATTTAGTTCTAATAATATTCTATTAAAGTTTTTGTAGCATTTTGCATATTATTTAATATTTTAAAATGGGAATTTAATGCTTTTTTTTCCACTGAAATCCACTTGCCGTTGCATACATTCTAATAATGCAGTTTAGTCATTACCAACCCATTAGATTATCATGGATTAATGTTCCTGTATGGCTGGCCATACAAATATGTCAGAGGCAAAGAAAACAGGTGAAGGGTGAGTTCACCCCAAAATTAAAATTCTGTCATTAATTACAAACCTGTAAGACCTTCAGTCATCTTCAGAACACAAATCAAGATATTCACGATGAAATCCACAGACAGCAGCACAACTGAAATGATCCCACATCCAGAAAAACAGTCCACGGGACATCAGTATATCAACTTCAGTTTTGCAACGTTACGAGAACCATTCTTAGACCCCCGAGTTACGCCTTCTGCCTTTTCGGAGATTGCTTAAGAATGTATTTAACGTAATCAGCGTTGTTTACATCCCGAGGGGAAAGTGCGCACATGAACATGACAGATGTGACAGAATTTACATTTTGGAGTGAATAAACCCTTTAAGCTGTTCCCCCACACAGCCACTTTCAGTATCACACTCTCATGTGAGGTGGGCCAGAGTTTGCTTACATATGTTCCAGCTGGACTGGTGAACAGGAAACGTATGAATATACTGTAAATATACAGTACTTCCCCATCTCCTTCTCTTTCTCTTTCTCTTTCGTAAATTTCCCAGCGTATTCCTGACTTGGCCTATCACAGTATTTCAGTTTCACTATTCTTCTACGTCTTCGACTTCGCTGCTGGTTTCAGCTCAGAAGTTTTGCGTGACTGTGAGTTTTGGCTCTGACGGCGCCGCGCACGACGCAAGAGCACAGCCAAGTCATTTGCGGGATCCTCTCACTAGGGTCTCGTCAGTTTCAAAATAGCCATATCCAGTGAGATCCTGCATTGCGCAGCTAAAATACAGAGCAAGAGCAAATGATTTGGAGAATCCTTGTTGTAAGACACCACTGAATAATTCCATTGTTTTTAGGGCTAGATCAGAGACGGTGACTCATAGTCACGCGTCTGTCCTTGGCGACCGCCTCTGTGTTTCTAACAAGCACCTGGTGTGCAGTAGGAAACAGCGTGCAACAGGCCTGACAGCGAAACAGAGAAAACAGAAGGCCCAGTTTTCTGTGTTTCTCCGTCATGCACTGCTTGTTTGTCATCTGATTAGTTATTCATGATCTTTGTCACGGAGATGACTCTTTCTCAGTTGATCTGAGAGCATTCACCACATTAAAGACTGATATTTTGTTCTATTTTTTTGTCAGTTGCGAGAAAAGTGCAATGTGGGCCTGTTTTTTTTATTTTTTTTTTTAAAGCCCATAAAATATTTCACCTGTCCAGTGGCTTAAAATGATACGTTTAAACAGAATCGCTGTTCACTAGCATTAATTAATGTTCTTGTTATTAATGCCATTAAAAAAATGAGTTTCTGGCATGGATTTTTACTCCTGGAAATTTAAAGTAACACTAACTTTTAAAGGGCAAAATATACAGTATGACATTACGTGGCCTGATAAAGCCTAGTGTTCTGGATGTTTCTGCTTAGCTAATATAATAAAGGGATTCTCTGAAGACACTGAAAAACTTATCTAACTTTTTATTGTTTACTCTTTATAGCTTCAGTCTACTCTTACACAAAAAAGCTATTAGCAACTAAGGACAATAACTCTATACTGTCATCTTTATTTTCGAGCCAGCGGGCTGGTTCACTGGAATCTCTTTCAGGGGGATTTTCCCCTCAACCTTGATGTCAAAAAAAATCCTGTAAAGTCTTAACATTTGTGGTGAAATAATGACCATCTGTGGTTTCCGTTCTTTCTCTCTTCACCCTCTTTGTCTTACAAACACTTTTGTAATGTTTTTAGTGATAATTGACTGTAACCTGTGATCTTTCTAGCGCAGAAGAGTAGATATATATACATATATATTTGATTTAAGATGCTGTTGCAGGGAGCAGACTGAGGTCTATGCAAAAGTTGGAAACAAGAGGGATGATGTCATTTATAGTTTTTGTACATTTCAGTAATCTGGAGCTTTTGTTCTTTTAAAAAAAAAAAAAAAAAAATACGGTTGTTTAATTAATGTGTGCACGTTCATTTATTTGTGTTTAAAATAAAGATTGTTTTAAATATGTACATCTAAGGTTCAACCGGTGGCACAGGCTCCAGGATACTGAAACCTCAGATGATATATATGTAAAGTTCACTACAACAGCACTTAACTACAGAGGACTAACTAACGTCGCTCACACATTCTCCAGAATGTTCATCTTCATTTCTCCTGTACCATCCTAAAAAGGACGAAAGCTACGCACTTACAGAAAGCTTTCCACGATAACATCCATATTAATGACAGCAACATTCATGAAGTGAAATATATTCTGATTTCCTTAAAAATGGATTTACCACTAAAGTACTATGGAAATGAATTTATTTTTCTGATTGTGACAAATATTTATATATTATCAATGCGGTGTTGCTCCAAAGTTTTCATGCTATTACGTTTGGTTTCATGCATGGGGATCGAGAGGATAATTTTTAATGATGGAACGGAACAATATTTCTACACTCAAATGTGAATGTTTCTTTCTTTAATGTAACTGTCAGGTGAGGTTATGTGTATGTATTATTTGGGGGAAATAAAGATAATGCTGGGTAATAAATAATAACTGTTTTGTGGTTCGTTTAACATCCATCTCAACATGATTCACAATTATTTACTTGTTAAGGATGCTTTTTTTCTATTTCCAGTACACGGAATACATGGGTGTTAATTACTTGTGGTAATAAAGCTGAAAAAAAAAAACCATTTCGACTAAACTAGTTCCTTTGATAGCTTAACTTGGTATATTTGACATGCATACATTGTGTTGGTGCTACGCTTTAAATTAAACAAGATAACCATATCTCATAATAGAATATTTCGTGAATATTTCCTGAATTGTGCTAATTGTGCTTCTGTAACCTGCATATCTCCCCCTATCCCTGCTCCCTGCTTTTTTAGCGAGGCTTCGAACCAGTCTTCGAGCGCCCTCGCGTGCTGGACGTTTTTGAGAGATTAAAGGGGTAAAAAACTACAATTCCCAGCACGACTTCCGTTGCCGGTCGGAAGTACATTTCAAAATCAGGACATTTTGGTTTCATGCGGAAGTGACACGTTCATAATGGTAAGATGCTCTGAAATTGACGTGGAAGCGTTATGTTATGTTTTGTTTTATTGTCGTTTGCTTGTACGTGTGTTAATACTATGTTTAATTGTTGGTTGCCTCGTTGTTGCTGGCTGTTAACTGTCCAACTTCATAGTTAATAAGATTCATTAGCAACACAAGAGTTTCACACCGTGCTTCGTAATTAGGCGACATAAAATAATTCGCTATTTAAACAGTAGTTATTGTTTATTAATTTAAACGCGTTTATTCTGTAATACTTCTTTATTCATTGCAGCGAGTGAATAATTTGGCCTGTCACATAAATCCAGATACCATTAACACCATAAGTGTGTTTCTTTTAATTTAAAAATACATAGTTTTCTTTCATTGTGGAAGTCAATAAAAGGCAACACATTCATTTATTAAAAATGCAACGTTTATTTAAATGTTATGTTTATATGCATTTTATTTGAAACGAGTTATATTAAATGTAATTTGCACTTATCGTTGAGCTTTTAGATAAAAATCGGATTTTTTTTTTCAGGCAACAGGAGCAGATCAAGCTGTTGGTTTTGGACTTGTTGGTTTTAGTCTGTTGCTGTTTACGTATTACACAGTTTGGGTCATAGTCTTGGTAAGTGTGTTTGTGTACGTGTTTAATGCTTAAACCTTAATAACAGTTAAGTTAGTTGATCTGACACCCATAACATGCTTTGTTTCATATGCTGCTGAAAAACAAAAAACAAACAAACGCTGATGCAGACTCTTGTGCTTTTTTCCAGCCTTTTGTAGACAGCGACCATGTAATCCACAGCTATTTTCTTCCACGGGAATATTCGGTCATACTTCCTGGAGTCGCAGCCTTAATCCTCTTACTTTTTGTTGGTAAGTAGGCAATCCGTCAATATAATGTCAGTAGTACATCAAGTTCAAAATGTTTGTAATCATAACCAAACCCCTTGTAACTTGATTTCTAATGTAGTTGTATAACTGCATTGTACATTGTGAATAATGCGGCTTTAGATAAAAGCATTAATGGTAAATGTTCTGGTCTCTGTTTACTTTAGTGAATAAATCTACTCTCATTGTTATTAAATTATTACTTTTTTTTTTTTTTTTTTTTACAGGTACCTTCATAGGGGTGATAACATGGAAGAATCGAAAACCAAAGAAAGTCGATTAAGGCTCTTCGGGCAGTTGTGATTCATCTGGTCGCGAGGACGAACTGTGTTGATCTCACTCACGCATCAACAACACTTTCAATTTCATTTATAGCAAAGCGCTACTGAGCAAGTAGCTGCATAGTCTTCTGTTTCAGCTTTGTGCACTCAATGGCCGTGACTGAAGACCACACCACCTGTGACACGTTTAGCTTTGGAGAATTCTTTCCATGGTCAGGGAGTTAAAAGCAAATACTATGTGAGAACATGCTTTAGGCGACTAAGAGATGGGACAGACAGGGGTAGGTATGTATAGGGTGTATCTGGAAGACATCTAAATGGAATATGGTATCTTTTTGTTTAGTTATGCTTTAAGTTGAAGAGATTCAGCTGTTCTTTTAGGTTGTAAATAGATGTATTTATAAACTGGACTGCTTGCTTCTAGCAGCAAAATAATTCAGGACAAAGATCTATGAAAAATGGGAAAGAGTACTTTTTTGTAATATAAACAATACCACATTAAAATGAATAGAAATGTGCTTTTGTGCGTTTGTTTTTTCTCTTATTTTATAGGTAAAGCATATATTTTTCTTTTTTTTTTATAAGAGGGGTAATATAGATCATAGATGATCTGCGATCCTTATGGACAAGTCTCCATGGTTCGGCACCCGCATGTTTTTTTTTTGTCTTTGTAGTGGCCATTATTTAGTAGGTTTCTCCTGAGATCTTGTATCTGGATGTTCTGTAAAGAGCACGTTCAGGGATGTTCACAGATACTAGTGTTTTATCATGACCACTCCCTCTGCTTGAACTTTAAAGATTGACATTGTTCTAGTGATAAAATTGTTCATCCTCATGGAAATATATTTAGTAATTATCATTTAAATCTGATTAACATTTTTTTGTTTGTCACAGAAAAATGTTACAGGGTTTCATATTAAAATAAGACTTCCTGTCTTGAAACGGATGATTATTTTATGTCCACTGTAGAGGACTCCAGGGCTAAAATCATGTTTGTTACACATTTTGGGAGACAACTAAAAAGGAAAATAAATTGCATATCAGTATTCTTCAAATTATTATATACTGTAGTATTATATACATTAAAATCATTCTCTTGTATCTTTCATAGCATAGTTAAGTAACCTTTTCAAGAAAATGTTATAAACAATGCTGAAACCTAAAAATTGGTGCTTTATAAAGAAAAATCCTATTGTTTTCAGCTTTTCATGTCTATTCATGTCATTTTTTGAGTCCTGGTGTTCTATACATAGCATAACATGAATAAAATATATTTAGTCAGTGTTGCGGACTTCAAAGAAAGCATTAGTTTATCAAAATATTAAAATGTTAATGCAGTCTCCTTATGTTTTTCACGAACACGTTCGTAATCGTTACTTCTGCCGGTGTGTTGTGGCAAGTGTTGCGTGTACTTGAGCGACAGGCAATTAAAGGCTCATTATAATGACTTGCATGGTTTATTAATAAACATGCAATTCGTCGACTAACGCTAAAATGAACGACTACAGTCGACCAGAAAAATCTTTAACTGAGGGTTGCCCTATATGAGAGTAACCCTGAACGACCAGCACCTCATTCTCTTGTACCACTGTTTGAAGAAGTTTTTGTCCATTTTTTATTTTATAGAACACATATGGAAATGATTAAAACAAAGTTCGAACAAATCGCACTTCTGTGATCTTTTTGCTTTACGTATATTTAAAATAAATCTACAGAGAGTGAAATGTCTACTTTCAAACGAACAACATTGTGTTATACTGCAATAGCATGGCCGAAAATGACTAAATTAACAAAGTTTTCTTCTGGAACATCTTGGTTCAAGGTTGTAATGTGTGTGAGATATCAATCTGCGTCCGCATATATAGCTCTTGGTCGTTCAGGTCCGTGTGTTCCGTATTTAAGCACGGGGCGGCTGTGTGTGTGTGTGTGTGTGTGGGATGGGCCGCTGCAGTCGCGCTCGTTCTAAAGAGAGACTGGTCGAGCTCTAGCTCATTCACACAGACACACACACACACACACACAGTGTCATGTCACGCGAGGACAGAGAGAATGCGCTAATCTCCTCATCCACGAGCCGGCGGGAGGACGAGGACATGTACTAGAGGACCCGTGATGAACCGCACTGAGGTACCTGCACATCTGTTTTTATTAGACAGGAAGACCTCGTTAGAACGGAGGGTGAACTTCGACTAGCTCTTTCCGTTTTAATATTTGTTAGTTCGTAAAAATGTTAATCAACAAGCGCCCTTGTCTTATTCGGAATAGAAAAAAATATACATTATTTGGGTTTGACTTTGACTTCATGTCTGACAGAGGTGTTTTTAAGTGCCAGGCTGCGTTTAGAGGGGGAAAGCTGCAGACTTATATTGAAAAATTCAATTTCTTCATGCAGAGCAGCTGATTACCATCACTGCAAACAAATAAACTTGTGTCTGAAATGTTTCTCTGGCGCTCAGTGTACAGTGAGGGAGAATCCATTTAGGCACATGACACTTAGGAGTACAAATTGGCTGAAAATGGTTTGCAACTAAGATTTCCTCCTGCAAATAACACACTGGTGGCTTAAAGGTGCAGTGCTTCTTTTTTTTTTCAGCTGATGGCATGTCAGATTTGTGTTATGACCTGCTGCAGGTGCTCTGCTTTCCCACGATGGATTGCAGATTTACAAATAACGAATAATTATGTCCCTGTCAGTAAGACCTCTTGAAGATTTTGCTCTGTTGTTCTGTTGTCAGGGAGACTTTCGAGACGATGACCAATCCATCTGTCATTATAACATGAGTAGAGTGCAGTAAAATATGAGCGTGTCTCATATATATGCACACACACATCCACAAAACATTATGAAAAGTGTGTGGTGATGCATTTGATTTTTATGTGGTTTCTGCTGTTTGTAAGGACATGTCCGTTATATTGTAGATGGAGATGTCAGGGCCGGGTGTGAGCCGACGCGGTCACACGGTGAAGAGGAGACGGTGGGGAAGACTGAGGCAGCAATGGAAACTGCTGGGTCTGTTTGAGATCGACCAGCAGCACGAGTTCTACAGTCTCACCTGCATGATGAAGGAAGGGCTGTGTGCCGCTGTGCAGAACACCATTGACAACCCTTTACCGGTGAGTATACCCATGTTTATGAACCCACACCTCATCCAGTCCCTGTTGAATATCATTTCTTCCATCCTGAGGAAAAGATTACATTTGGAAAGATGCGGTTATACCTAGAGTTGTGATTGGTTTGTGCACTCCCAGGAAACTGTGGAGAAGATAAAAACCATATCTAATTTTCTTTCATCAGTATCAGTATCAGGATGAACTTTATAGATAAGTATGTTAAAATGAATTGGTCTTTGTAATAGGAGCTTCCATTGCGGATAAAGAGAAAGCCAACTTAGATGTATTTCAGTTGTTTTTTTAACTTTTAGTTTTGTTTTTACCCATCTAGCCCTTTATTACTGATATCCACCACTCATGAACAAATGTATCTATAAAGAATAAACTGATCATTGCAGTCAAACAGGTTTTTAATTCTAAAATCAAAACCAAAAAGCAATCCCAAGGAAATATCACATGATATTTTCAGTGTTGAAGTGCACATCGCAATTAAAGGTGAGAGAGAGACGACAGCTTTGGCATGATCAAAGGCCTCCAAGGAGACGGGCTTGTTCTATTCACCATTAATTAGTATGAGGACAAGCTCCATAGAGAGGACCATATTTAGTTTGATCCTTCCATGGAGACTGTGTGTTTGCGGCGCTAAAGGGGCACCGAATTACAATGTTTTGGCTTGATTAGAGCTGTTTCTATCTCTGTAATTTGCTCAAGAGTAACAGAGCGTCTGGTGTGAAAGAGCCGCCAAGTGTTTCGGTAACAAAAACCATTGTATTGCACTCACTGGGGAGGAGGGGAGAATTCAAACAATGCAAGCAGCGCTCAGTGCATGGTGGCGCCACAAGAGATGGCAGAAATGTTCATTAAACCCTGAAAAAGAGAATGTAGATTGCGGTTGAGTAAGTGGCTCAGGGGAAGAAAAACCTATACCTGGTTCACAGTGCATATCTAAGCTTTAGCGTATTATAGAGGAACAAGACAGTGCTGTTCATCTGTGAACGTGGTACTGTACGTGACTCGTGACTCATTTTTTCCCCACATGGGCTTGTCACATTTGCGAAGTTTCATAGATTGCTCACATAGCATTGCAATGCTTACTATAAATCGATTTTCATATTGAGATGAGAGAATATTGAAACTGCAGTAACTGGCATTCAGCGATGGACCACACATAGTTGTTTATGAGGCAAACACATCCCCTGATTATTAACTAGTCAACCTATTGTGTAGCGTGGTTGTTGCACTCATGGTCATGTGCTTTTTCACTAACTCTCACACACACACACACACACACACACACACTCGTAGGTGATGATGCCGACCCCTGATTCTATTGAATCCGGTCTGCTTAGGCAGCAGTATGATGCATGAATGTGCTGCCTGTTGTCTGGGGGTCAATGCTCTCTCTCACACACTTAAACAACAACAAGAAAAACAATACCTGCAACATACCTGCAAAAACACGCCATCAGCTATACAATATACATATATTTTGTGTTTTTTAGGATGAGCTGTCTGAGGATGACTACACTCTTGAAGTTACTCAAATCCATAAGGTATGATAAAGGAAAAGCATTCAGCACTTCTCGCTGCAATTTTAGCAATAGCTGAGCGCGTGCCTGTTTTCCTTGAATTACATGTGAGATGTTTATGTACATTATATAGTGAATCTCTACTTTTGTGTTTGTGACTGTGTGAAGGACTTCAGGATGGAGACGTACGCTGGGCCGGTGTTTGCCAGTCTGAGGCGCTCCCTGGGGATGACAGAGAAGGAATATCAGCAGTCCCTCTCTTCTGAAGGCAGCTACCTGCAATTCATCAGCAATTCCAAGAGCAAGGCAGACTTCTTCCTAACGTGAGTCAGCACAACTGCTTCACATGCAGGAGCTTACGCACTAGACGCAGCATAAGGAGGAGGAGACAGACCACACATAGAAAACTAAAGGGAGAGATCACATAGTTTAATATGGCCTGGATAAGATAAGAATATATATATATATATATATATATATATATATATATATATATATATATATATATATATATATATTTTTTTTTTTTTTTTTTTTTTTTTTTTTTTTTTCAGCAAGGATGGATTAAATAGATCAAAAGTGACAGTAATATATTCCAATTTTTTTTTTTACTTTTTATTAGTCAAAGAATCCAAAGAAAAAAAGATTTCCACTGTTATGCAGCACAACTATTGGGTAATAATAAGAAATATTTCTTGAGCATGAAATCAGAATATTATTTCTGAAGAGTCACATGACACTAGGCTGCTGAAAATTTTACTTGCCATACAGGAATACATTACTTTTTAAAATGCATTACCTTTGTTAACATTTTTTAAAGAGTTTGTTTGAGTTGTTTAAACATTTTATTTATTTATTTTTTTCCACTGATTTCTGATTTTTGCAGACATGTGAGAGTAAAAGCATTTAAAAATTTCTCTGACCATATTGTAGTATATATGTTTGTTTGATCAAGCCAATTGTCTGCTGACACACGTTTCTCTGTTCAATGTTTAGAAATGACAAGCGGTTCTTTTTAAAGACGCAGAGTAAAAGAGAAGTGCGATTTCTCTTGTCTAACTTGAGAATCTACATGGAACATCTGGAGAAGTACCCACACTCTCTGCTCGTCAAATTTTTAGGTGACAAAAATGACATCAAAATGACTTTTTCAAGAAATGTTACTTCCACCAGGTTTAATGGCTTATGAATTAGACTGATTTATACTAGACATTTTAAAACCCTAAATGCTTGTCTTTATCGCATCCATTAAAGCAATTGTCGTTCTTTATTCATGGATAGGTGTTCACAGGATCAAAGTAGCACACCATAGCATGGTAATTATTTTGCTTTACATCTTCAATTTCCTATTAAAGTTATTATTTTTTAAACCCCGAGGGTGCATGTTGTGAAACTCTACTTGTTTTCTGTATGCAGAAGTACTTTATTGTGATGCAAAGTGTCTTTTACCCCGATGACAGAATCACAGCGAGGTAAGACTCGCTGCCTGTTATAAATGGAAACGCCGAAGTCTTAACGATTCATCCATTATCAGTCATATAAAAATTTCATGTTTTTAATCTCTCCATCACTTCTGTGAAAGTACACCACAGAAGATGTAATCTTGGCTCATTAAAATCCACAGCCTTGCAGTTATTGGTCAATAAATTGCTTTGCCTTTTAGCTTTTACTTTTGGCTTGCACTAATGGTAATAATGACCCAATCCATCACTCCCGCCTCCTTCTCTGCTGCTCTCTTCCTAGTTTTACATTCACCGTTTTCTCTCAACGTTTAAGGTATGATATAAAGGGCTGTGAGGTGAGCCGTTGGACGGACCCGGCCCCTGAAGGCAGCCAGATCATTGTTGTTTTGAAGGATCTTAATTTTGAAGGACAGTTCATTCAGTTAGGTAAGCTTAGTTCCTTGTACGATGTTTAGACATCACCAGCAACGCCACGTCATTGCTTTGGTTCCTTGTTTATATGACAGATCAGCAACGTCCTTGGCTCCTGCGTCAGGTGGAGATTGATACTGCCTTTCTTCAGACTCTCAATGTGTTGGACTACAGCCTCCTGCTGGCCCATCAGCCCCTGCACCAGGATGAACTCAGCCAGAGTCTCTCTTTCGCAACGCTCATCATGCGTGCCAAAAAGTGAGCATAAGTTTAGTATATCATGCATACAGTCATCCGCAAACAACAAAGGTCAGTGTGTTCATTGCTTAAAGATTTCAAATTCTTCCAGTAAACATAGCCTGGAAAAATAAGCTGGAATCTTCACAAAGTACATCATTTAATGTTACTATGTTACATTTAATTGGGCAAAATGTAAAAAATGCATGCAGTCATTTTTCTGCTCGTCACTGCAATCCCACACAGTCATCTGAAATTAATTGCTCATGCTTGACAGCTGAGGTGCATATAATGATGAACTTTATATGATTAAGTGCAGAATACTGATGTTGCCTCTTGTTTTAATGGTTCTCATGTTTTTTTTTTTTTTTTCAAAACGTTTTGGTCACACTTTATTGTAAGGTCCATTTCTCACTAATAACACGCTATTAACTACAACTGTTACTCAATAAACTCATAATTACGGGTTTGTAAGCTAGCTGTTAGGTTTAAGTATTGAGAAGGCTTAGGGAAGTATAATACGGTCATGAAAAAAAAGTGCTTTATAAGGACTAATAGACAAACTATATGCTAACAGTAGGCATGCTTAATAAGCAATCAGTTAATGGTGAGAATTGGTCACTATATTAAAGTGTTACTGACATTTCTTTCTGCTGCCTACTATCTCTAGTTTAGTTCAGTAACAGGCTTTCCCCTGACTGTGAATGTTC
This sequence comes from Puntigrus tetrazona, assembly GCF_018831695.1. Taxonomy (NCBI): domain Eukaryota; kingdom Metazoa; phylum Chordata; class Actinopteri; order Cypriniformes; family Cyprinidae; genus Puntigrus; species Puntigrus tetrazona. The sequence continues at coordinate 7,681,580 of NC_056703.1, forward strand.
ATGTTCACCTCTGTTTCCAGATCCTTCTCTTTCTTCTCCAAACGGCCATTGGCAGGCAGGCATGTAGCTATCACATTTAGCTTCAATGTCATTTTCAAAGTAATGTCTCAAAGAAATAACAAAAACTAAATTACTAAACTATAATAATAAGCATATGTGTACTTGCTACTACCGTTCCATCAGTCATTGAATATTTTCTCATATACTGCATTTATCCATCATTTAAACAAATGGTTTGCCCCAAAAAAGTCTTTTTTTATTTACTTATTCTCATGTCTTTTGAAAACTGTCTTTTCCATAGAACACAAAAGGAATGTCCAAGCTGCTCTTTTTTGTATAAATCAAAGTGAATATTGACTGTTAAGCTCTTCAGTGAACAAATTTCAGTCTGCTCTTCAAACAAAGTTAACATATGACTACTTTTTTATTGTATTTTTTATAGAGACTGACAGTCTCCACCCATCCATTTTCATTGTACGCAAAAAAGAGCGGCATGTACATTCTGCGAAACATCTCTTTTTGTGTTCCACGCAAAAAAGAAAGACATATGGGTTTGGAAGGAGACGAGGGTGAGTAAATGATGCAAGATTTAATATTTTTGGGGTGAACTATAGCTTTAACAGCATGGAACGCTCAGGTGTAATAATGAACAGAGCTTCAATCCAGAAACAGCCACACATTTTCCTTTTTTATCATTCAGTAGGTTAATGTTCTTTGCTCTGTTCTGTATTCCTCTCTGGCTGTTAGGTCAGTAAATGCAGCATCCAGTCCAACACATGCCACTTCACCAACTGTTCCCGGGGTAGTGGCAGAAGAAGACTCCACGCTCCTCTCCTCAGAATTAAATACAACGCAATGCCACGTAACAGAAATGCACAGCGGCGATGGTGCAACGGACATCGCGAGTCCTGAGGAAGACAAAATTGGTCGACAAAGTAGAGCGGGAACAGAGTCGGCCGATCTGCAAACGTTCCAGGCCCAGAACCGGAGACTGCTTCCTAACTTCAGAAACCCGCTTCATGTCATTGATGGACCAGAGCAGCGTTACTTCATCGGGATAATTGACATCTTCACTGTTTACGGTTTCAAAAAGAGGCTTGAGCATCTGTGGAAAAGACTGAGACACCCACGACAAACATTCTCCACCGTCAGTCCTCCAGCTTACTGTCACAGGCTCTGCCAGTGGGTTCAGGACCATACCAAATAAAGCAAGAAAGCTTGGAGGGCCAGATGGACACACTGTTCGCACACCTGACTCATACATACCTCATAATGTAAAGACAGTGGAAAGGATCTGAATGTACATTTGAGGGTGAACGTTTTTATGGCTTTTCGTTTAAATAAAGATCACGCGAATGGCACTGTAACAAATTGTCATGTAAGTAACGGCACAAAGACGGCGCATAGGGATGAAACCTATTATGAAAACATGAACAAGAGCAAAAATTAGGATTTAAGCATGTTTTCATAACTGAGTTATGCAACGCTGGTTACATATATCTCGTTCATTCAAACGTTTGATTGCTGGCCGTCTAGAACAAGAAAGGCTTTAGAGACTGACAACTTGTCAGCAAAAGCAGGGTCACTTCCTTCCTGCTGTCTGTCAAGTTCAGAAACTGTTATGTGAAGCTACGCAAGTGGGCATTCAAATGCTTCAAGACGTATTTATGCAGTAAAATAACAATAATAAAAAGTATGTTTGATATTGGCGTCTTTTTTTCTTCAGCGATTTAGACAAATCATTTCAGGCCCCAAGCTGCTATTTGTAATTAATCAGTTTATATTGACATCAGAAATGATTATGAACGTATATTTAAAAAATGGAGGCAAGCAAAGGAAATTACATTGTGAATCATGAGAGGATTTTGTAATGTTGATGCTGTAATGTTTTATTTAATTTAAAGCCATTAATTTGGCAGTTTAGACCTATAAGTTGCAGGGTTAGTATAGTTAAATATTAAAATATCTGAAAAACTGTTTTATGATTTAGCCTAATAGGCTATACCTCCCAAAGCCCGTTACAAAAATAAATACCTACATATAAGATTTATACGTTTATCATTCATAAATTGATATGAGGATGCTTTACAAACTGTATTTTCCATTAAATGTATTTTATTTTCAAAAAGAACACGATTGCGACACCCAAAGGTTATAATGGTCCTCCAGCTCTAGGCCGAGTAGTGGATGGCTGATGCAACTGATCGTGATTCCAGGCAGCGCTGTCGATTCCGCTTCGTCCTGCACAATCGATCCCGTTGCAGGGACAACCAACAAGCTGATGTTGCCGAAACGCGCACAGTGAAAACGCTGACACGATGGATTTCAATGTCAAGAAACTAGCGTCGGATGCAGGTGTCTTCTTCACTCGCGCTGTCCAGGTATGAAACGACCCAGTGCTTTCTGGTTACTTTGCGGTAGTTGCGTTCAGCCATAAGCGCCGCGCCGCGCCGCGCGTGAATTCAGGGGGATGGATGTGCGCAGCAGCATCAGCGAGCTCGGCTCAATGAATGAACCCCTTCGCCCCGCTGGCCTTACAGATCCTCACGCGAACACCCAGAAACCTCGCCGCCCGTGAAGCTTGACGCATCTGCCATATCGCGAGCGAACAATCCTTGTCCGTCATGTCGCGATGATCTGTATTTTCCTCGCCATTGTAAGCCGATAGACGCAAGCCAAGCCCGTATCCATTATTAATGGCTGTTCATGTGACAGTCACCAGCTGAATTCTCGCCTACAGACGAAGCCCTGTGTGCTACAAAACAGTCACTTGTTTTTATTATTATTTTTTTAATGCATGTTTGGGGATGCTTATGTCACCGTTTGTTAAAAAAAGCTGAAATGTGACCGAGTGTAACTGTATTACAAAAGCGACGCAAGACAGTAAACGGCGATAATCGTTAGCTAAAGTTTAAAGGGACAGATCACCTCAACATCAAAACACTATCATCATATTCGCCCTCATGGTATTTTGAACCTGTTTGATTCTATTTTTTTCCCCCCATGGAACACAAAATACGCTCTGTCACATTTAAAGAATGAAACACAGAATAAAAGTGAATGGATAATGACTTCACTGTCAGTCTGTACATCACGCAAAGCTGTTTATTGTTTTTTAAATTTCATTTTGTTGTTATTTTTGGAGCCTGGCAGGTCTTGGTCACCGTTCTTTTTCATTTTATGAAAAAAGAAGCACAACGGTGCTTTGAAGAAAACCGTATCCGTTTTGGAACAGCGTGAGAGGAAGCATTTTCCTTTTAATATACCTTCTTGTATGCAGAGTACTGAAAGATGTCTGGCCAGCTGGTGTGTGTGTGTGTGTGTGTGTGACAGTGAATGTCCATCTGTTTCCATGTGGGTGGTTTTCATTTAGGCATTAAAGATTTCTTTGTTTTTTAATTACAATATTTGTAGTTTATTATCTGAGATAATCCTTGAAACAGTAAAGTTGTGACCGATGACATTTTCTATAAATTCTAAAAAAGGAAGATTATTTATATATATTTTTTTAATCATTAATCATTTTAATTTAATTAATAACTTACTGTTAATAAACCCATGTGATGATCATGCATGTAATACAGTTGCTAAACTAATGAAACTTAAGGGTGAAAATAAACTTAAAAAAAATTCAAAAGTAATATTTTTTTCTGAATAAATAAGCGGCATTGTAGTTATTTTTCTTCAGTGCGTTCTGTATAACCTATATGTATGCTACTGTATTTACGCATTTGTTATATTCTCAAAGCATTATGCATCATATTCATAGTTGCACTACGTTTCCGGATATCTATGTCTAGTTATAAATGACCATATTCTAGGACATTCAAAGCTGCAGATGTAGAGGAAATCCTTATGTTGAATGGGATTTATGTTTTCTTTTTTCCACCTCAGGCCTGAATTTTATGCTCTGTCAGCAGGGGTCTTCCCTGTGAGTGAGTGAAATATTAACAGCCCCGTGTTTTTTCAAAGGAAATCTTTGCTGCATGTCCGCCGACCTCCCAGATGCCTCCTGTTTATGAAAGAGAGTCACGGGACATTTGTTCGGCAGTTAGCTACTGATCTTTAGCGGTGGCTGACATTTTAGCCTGCATTTTAATGGAAATGCTGCAAAGGCACAAGCAGGCGCGTGCCATACACCTGTCTGATCCTCTTCCATTTAATTCCAGTTCCTAAACTGATCTTGTTTATTGTCACGTCTCCCCTGAGAAGACACAACAAGACTGTTTGCCTTCTGTGCTCTGATTACCCAGGGAGCAGATGGAGGGGTGCCCCCTGTCAGCCAATCAGCTTTGCAGACACAGATAAGCATCCCTGCTCAGCCAATCGCTACTACTGTACCTGTCAGGGATTTGGTCGGGAGCAGATCGTTATCACTCAAAGCTACAGCCCTGTCATGGAGTTTCTGCAGTCGGAGGCAGTGCACATGAGCTGTAGATTACTGATATATCACAGGCCCTCTCTCAGGCAGCGATATTTAGCATTAAATAAGTCATTTGTTACCATTGCAGACTTTTTTTGCTGTTGAACACAACCTTTTGAAAGTTTAGTCAGTAATATATTTTTTAATATTATGAAGTGTGTGTGTGTCCCTGTGTGTGTGTGTGTCCCTGTGTGTGTCCCTGTGTGTGTGTCCCTGTGTGTGTGTCCCTGTGTGTGTCCCTGTGTGTGTGTCTCTGTGTGTGTGTGTCTCTGTGTGTGTGTGTGTGTGTGTGTGTCTCTCTCTGTGTGTGTGTGTCTCTCTCTCTCTCTCTCTCTCTCTCTCTCTCTCTCTCTCTCTGTGTCTCTGTGTGTCTCTCTCTCTCTCTCTCTCTCTCTCTCTCTCTCTCTCTCTCTCTCTCTCTCTCTCTCTCTCTCTCTCTCTGTGTGTGTGTGTGTGTGTCTCTCTCTCTCTCTCTCTCTCTCTCTCTCTGTGTGTGTGTCTCTCTCTCTCTCTCTGTGTGTGTGTCTCTCTCTCTCTGTGTGTCTCTCTGTGTGTCCCTGTGTGTGTGTGTGTCTCTCTCTCTCTGTGTGTGTGTGTCTCTCTCTCTCTCTCTCTCTGTGTGTGTGTCTCTCTCTCTCTGTGTCTCTCTGTGTCTCTCTGTGTGTCCCTGTGTGTGTGTGTGTCTCTCTCTCTCTGTGTGTGTGTCTCTGTGTGTGTGTCTCTCTGTGTCTCTCTGTGTGTGTGTCTCTCTGTGTGTGTGTGTGTGTGTGTGTGTGTGTGTCTCTGTGTCTGTGTGTGTGTGTGTGTGTGTGTCTCTCTCTGTGTGTGTGTGTGTGTCTCTCTGTGTGTGTGTCTCTCTGTGTGTGTGTCTCTCTGTGTGTGTGTGTGTCTCTCTGTGTGTGTCTCTCTGTGTGTGTCTCTCTGTGTGTGTGTCTCTGTGTGTGTGTGTGTGTGTCTGTGTGTGTATGTATAAAGCCTGTTTCCTCCACTGAATAATGAATCTCACACTTCTGATTTTTTCTCAGAATTGTGAGTTATAAATTTAGAATTACGAGACATAATCTTGCAATTCTGAGAAATAAACTAAATATAAATATAACCAAAAAAAGGTAAAGGCATAATGCCAGCAAATCTTGTAAATAGATTTAAGAGTATGTTTTCTTGTCTTGCTGAGAATGTAGAGTCTCTGAAGAGTTCAAAGATCACTGCTTATTATTTAATTCGTTTCGTTTAGCTGAGGCGATATTTCGTGGGAAATTATGCATGCATATTCTTGTTCCACAGACGGAACAGCTTATATTTCCTGTGTTGTTGCTCTTACAGACAGACTGAATTGTGTATTGTATGTTCTCCAGTATACAGAGGAGAAGCTTGGCCAGGCAGAAAAGACTGAACTTGATGCCCATCTGGAAAACCTGATTGCTCGAGCGGACTGCACCAAAAACTGGACCGAAAAGATCTTCAGACAGACTGAGGTGCTGCTTCAACCCAACCCGAGTAAGATCCTGCACGATCAATATACGTTTACAGTCCTCATACGTTTTTCAGCTACCTAAGTCTCTGAGTTACATTTTCTTCAGGAAAATATTACGTTATTAGATATTGTTTGAAATGTGTGGTCTTGTCTCCTAAACGTTGTTGACCATTAACACGACGAACAAGAAAATCCCTTTGTTGATATCAATCTGTTTAATGTCACCATTTGCTTGATTACACCACTCTGCATCTGTGTGAAAAATTTGAGAAATGAAATATTCCAGTAGGGGCTAGCCGGGGGGAAATATGATACCCAACAACCATCTTAAAACAGCAACAGTGCTCCGGTGTCGCTATGCCAGGTGTCACCTTTATGGGAATGTTCTGTATTGTCTTTGCACCCTTGATATTTATTTCCTATGTTCTTCATGGTAAGGTAGATTCACTAATTATGAGCATAAGCAGATGTTTTACAAGGGTGCTGAGATGTACAGCAAACTGGCGTAACGGTTGAAATCTGAGCTGCTAATCGTTACCGTGCTCTTGAGCAGGACACTGTGCTGCAAAGCACTTTAGATAAAAATGTCTGTTTACAAACTTTTGCTGAATTACACAAGTGTCCAGATGCTTCATGTTAAAATGATTTCTGAAGAAACATCTAACGCTGCAGACTGGAGCAAAGGCTGCTGAATAGATATTCAAGATGGATATTTAAGCATGTCATAAGCATATTTAAGTGTTAGTGCTAGTGAGAACACTAACATGTTCTTTCTAACTCTCTCCATGCTCCAGTTGACCAAACTGGTAAGTGTGTCTCTACTCCATGTGGCCTGTGCATTAGGTTTTCGGTTTAATTCCTTCCTTAAATGACTGACGTTGAGTTTTAGACTCGGCGTGTGAGGATGGTTTTTCTCACTAGGTGTTTGTCACGGGAGTACTATCCATTTTGAGGCTGAGTTTGGGTGAATGTCTTGTGGTTTTAGCCAGACACGAGTTTAAACACCCGTTCTTTAATCATCTGATTATCTTAACCAGACTGGTTATCAAAGCTTGCTGGCAAAACGGAGAGCTGGAACGATTGGTTAAAGACGGTTGTTTACATCACATTTTCCATTACGACACCTCATGTGTTTTATGTTTTCATCAAAAACCATCCAAATAAGATGTTAGAAGATATTAATCGGACAGTCTAAGTGGACCATCCAAATAAATGTATCTCTTTTTTTTTTTTTGCTTTATGGTCTCTCTAAACATTTCTCAAAATATTATAATAAGGGTATCCTGAAAATTGGTAAATGTTTGGTGAAATGTTTTTAAGGAATGTAACATGATTTTTAAACTATAAATCTGCATAAATTAAATTCATAAATTAAAGAATGTGCACCAGCATGCATACCAGTGCGATATTGTATACATTGATATATAATATCATTTGTATTTCCTTTTAAATGTAAACTATTGGTTTGGATTGGTAAACATGATGGTGAAAAATAATGTACTTGATTAAGTTTACTGGCCCTAAATAACGTCTGGTGTAATTCTTTATTTAGGTGCTCGAATTGAAGAGTTTTTTTATGAGAAATTGGACAGAAAGATCCCATCCAGGACCACCAATGCAGAGCTGCTGGGTCAGTATATGCAGGACGCCGCAAAGGAATTTGGGGCAGGAACTCCATATGGTACGTATGTTTTTAAAAAAATTTTTTTATTGTTTTTAATTGTAAAACGCATAGATAAGGCAAAAATACAGCTTTTTGTGATATTTATTTACTTATTAATTATTTTTTTGCACATGTTCGCTTCTCCATTTCTTCCTATTACAGTGCTACAGTAATAATACAAATTAATGTTTCGCTGCATTACTTGTTTCACTAGATGGCGTACTTGCCCTTTGCCAAATAGGTATTCTGAATTTACTGGGGTGATGTTAGATCCATCTATAAATATTTTTGTTCTCAATTAGTATTATGAGGTTCTAACACTTTATTGTATTATTTTATATCAGAACTTATATTAGATTATATTATAATTATAACAATGCTGCTTAAAACGATTTATATCATAACATATATTAAAAATATAAATTATATATATTCATGACCACTGACAAGGTAAATATGACATTATGCATGTAATCACATGAAAAATACAGGGAATCAAAGCAGCATGAGATCAGATGTCTAAAGGTGCCTCATTTAAGGCGGAGTGTTTCATTTTGTGAGTTTAGGTCTTCATGCGCCTTCGTTAGTTAAACTCATTTAAAAATGACTTGATAGGAAAATATTGAAGATGTTGTACGTGTTTTGTGAATGTTTTACCTTTTTTTGCAGGAAGTACTCTGATAACTGTTGGAGAGTTTCAGAGGAGGTTGGGTGGCGCAGAGCGGGAATTCCTACAGATGTCGGCGATTAACTTCCTCACACCACTGAGGAACTTTCTAGAGGGAGACTGGAAAACCATTTCTGTAAGTGAAATTCATAATCTCTGTATCAGATGGTTCACATCCTTCTGATGTGTAAGCCAGTTTACAATGGCTGATAATGGCTAGTTTCAAAATGACTGGTCACGTAATTAATGTCTCGTATTTAAATATATTTTTAATTAAACATTTGTATTAAAGGTACAATTTAGTGTGTGTGTGTGTGTATATATATATATATATATATATATATATGTGTATAAGTATATGTATATATCTATATTTATATATATATATATGTATATATATATATATATATATATATATATATATATATATATATATGTGTATGTATATGTATATATATATATATATGTAAGTATGTATGTATGTGTGTGTGTGTATATATCTATATATATGTGTGTGTGTGTGTGTGTGTGTGTGTGTGTGTATATATGTATATGTATGTGTATATATCTATATGTGTGTGTGTGTGTGTGTGTGTGTGTGTGTGTATATATATATATATAATAATATAATAACATAATATGTATGTGTATGTATATATATTTATATGTGTATATATATATATATATATACACACACACACACACACACATACACACAGAGTTACACAGTTACAAGTACATACACGTAGTTGTCCAAGCCTTAAAACGGAAAAAGGGACGACAATTTATATACACGTGTATGTGTGTGGGTGTGTGTGTGTATATATACACACACACACACACACACACACACACACACATATACACGTGTATATAAAAAGTCGTCCCCTTTTTCCGTTTTAAGGCTTGGACAACTACGTGTATGTACTTGTAACTGTGTATGTCTGTAGATATATTACAGTAGTACAGCTAAAATTACAACCAAATTACAACAAATGCTTTAGTATGTTTAAAGCACAATAAGAGATTATTTAAAATTTAAAAACGTAAAACTTTAATCACAAACATTCATTCAAGTCACGTCAGAGTCTACATGTCGTACCATGTACGTATGTGTATGTGACAAATAAAATTTGAATTTGATTTGAGTTTGTTCATGGAGCACAAGGGCTTGCCAAAGAGCTGTTCACGCATGAGAAAGACGGTATTACAAAATCTATAACAAGCTAGAAAAATAGCATAGAATATTATAGAGTAACATAAATTAAAATACAAGTACGTAAAATAAATAAATAAAATGGCAGCTCTGACACCATGCTAAATGCCAGACTATAAAAGTAGGTTTTTAGCTACCAATAAATGGTCAGCGGACCTAAAAAGTATATAGCTGTATTAAGTCTGAGAGATATTTCGGGGCCAGACAATTTAATGATTTAAAAAAATTTTATTATCATTTTCTTTTTAAAATATACTTCGAGCAGACTTGAGTATTTCCTCTTTTGCGATTGTCTGTATATTCTGTTTTCAGAAAGAGAGAAGGCTACTCGAGAATCGCCGCCTCGACCTGGACGTTTGCAAAGCTCGGCTCAAGAAGGCAAAGTTAGCGGAGGCAAAGGCTGCTGTGAGTTTTCTCTTCCCTTATTCCATCGCCATCATCACATGTCTTCCTTCTCTCCGACCCTTTCATGCTTTCCGCAACCCTCTCATCACAAACCGCTCGTGAGCTGTTAAGGAGGATCTTAGGAAGTAATTGCTTAAAGCAAGGATATTCAATGTCTGGTCCTCGGGTCGAATCCGTGCCGCAGTTCTGTTTCTGTCTCTTGCAGTGCACACGTGAACGGCGGGACGTGGCAAATAAAACGCTGAAAGCTTTAAAACAGACTAGTGTTAATCACTAAATGGACTGAATCCTAATAATTAAGAAATTGGAAGTATTTCTAAATGTTTCATTGGTGTGTAAATAAGACTTGCATGATTAAATTCACTTCATTCTGGGAAGGCTCTTAAGGTTTTGATGCATGAGGTGACTAAAAAGTTCATTAATAAAAGCATGGTTGGATCACTGAGCAGTGGATCAATATAATATATATATATATATATATATATATATATATATATATATATATATATAATACTTAGGTTATATATATATTTATTTATTTATATATATATATATATATATATATATATATATATATATATATATATATATATATATATATATATATATATATATATATATACTACAGTGTAGTAATTGATGCTGAACAGCTTTTACAAATGAATCCTTATTGTCTAGTGTTAGCCAGTTGCTGTAATCGATGACAAATTATTTGATTCACTGGCTCTTTGTTCCTGTTTAATTTGAGTATACCTGCCCCCAAAATTGATGTTCCTGATTTATTCGGTTTTTGTCATTGAAAAAAAAAAAAAAAAAAACGTTGAAGATCGTTCTGTCTGGGAAGCTCTGAGTCAGGAGGCAAAAGTTATGATGAAATGACTTCTCCTTTTACTTGCTAGTTTGCTTCTTCATTTTATCCCTTTCAGAGACTGAATAGGTTTACGCAGAGGGCTGCGTCATGTGCGTTTTTTTTCATGTTTTGATTTCGTCTTTTCCTGCACAGTATTACACCCATTTAACTGTGACTTCCCTCCTTTTACATATCAAGAATTTAAGAGGTAATCTCGGGTTGCAAACAGGCTATTGTTACCTATTGGACTGCCAAGAGGAACCTGTAGTTTATTAGTGTTGGTGTGTTTGTGCAATGGAATATAATTATGACTCTGTGATTTTGTGTTCTCTGTGTGGAATTTTTTTTTTCTGTGTATTCCCTAACATGCTCTCTGTTGTCATTTGCACAGTGTGAGGGAGATGTGAGTATCCGTGCGTGCGTGCGTGTGTATGCGCATGTTTTTGTGATAAATGAGGAAATGCATTCGTACAATGACACGGGTATGACATGAGCATTACAAAATTTTCCCTACTTTTCAAAACGCTTATAAATGATACAGAGTGAGTTGTTTTGATAGTCATAATGCGGAACATTTCCTATAATAGGTAGGGTTAGGTTAAGTGGCTAGAGGGCAATAGCACCTACAGTTTGTACGGTGTAAAAACCATTATGCCTGTAGAATGTCCCCACATTTCACAAAAACAAACGTGTGTGTGTGTGTGTGTGTGTGTGATTTCTTAGCTGCCTTTCATCCTTGGCTGCTACCTGCAAGCAGTTACATGTACAGGCTTGACAGTTGACCTACTGTCTCTGCCATCTCTGCAGTGCCTTGATCCAAAAAAAAATATATATTCAAAAGCCTTTTTGAAGTCACAGTCACATTAAACGGCTGCATGTAATTTGTATTTTTTCCTCATGATGTGTTTTATATTATAGAGCAGCATTTCTCAACTGGATGTCTACAAAACCCGTGATGGAGGGGTTTATAGAAATGATAAGGAAAGATAAAAAAAAGAGGGGAGGGGGGGTGTGGGACCCCGGGGCCAAATATAGAAAAGCTCAATTTAAATTGAATAGTGTCTACGATTTTATGTGTTTAATGTGTGTATACACACACACACACACACGCACAGCGCACACACATACACATATTTTTGATTGTATGCATGTGTATATTAATGATTCATTTTATGCATATCTGTTATATTAGCATTTAATGTTTACAAGAATGTGGCACATGTAGACCTTTCAAAGGTTTCAAAGAAAAAACTGCTCTTGTTCTATAGCATACAGTAGATCTTAACTGAGATAAAACCTTACTTTGTATTATACTCCAGTGACAAATTACAAGTAAATAGTTTATTTTTATGGTAAGTAGTGTGTACCTTAATAAGTAATGTGTGTGTGTGTGTGTGTGTGTGTGTGTGTGTGTGTGTGTGTGTGTGGGAGAGGTTACAGGCTGCTTTGTCTAGTGTTTTCTGTTTTTATATGTAAATATGAAAATAGTGTTGTCTGCTGGGTCAGTTCATGTGGACACATAATTCTTTGTGAAACTCTGTTTTCCCCCCCTTCCACCTGTAGGCTGCGCCTGACTTTCAGGAGACTAGGCCACGCAATTATGTTCTGTCGGCCAGTGCATCTGCGGTAAGAAGGCTGCAGACCCTTAGCATTAGAAACCTTACCCCACGCACTCTCTTTCTCTCTCTTTCTACACCACCTTGATTTGTACATACACTATTTCCCCACCAATATCTGCACCAACCCTCATAAATTTAGCAGGACGCCCTCCTTCGTCCTTCCATCTTTGTTGACCCTGGAACAGCACTGTGTTTAGCCAATCAGATTTGAACTTTCGGTTTACGACAGTGTTTGGTGCTTATACATCAGTATCAGCAAATCTGATTCTAGACATTACTCTTGGGTAGGGTTTGATTTAGGTGTAGAGATATGGTCAAGACTAAATTTTTTTTGGATTAAAATGTTGCTCCAGAGTGAACAAAATATGTTGAGGAGCATGTCCAGCAAAATCAGGATGTGGGCCCTCAAACTGTTTTTTTTTTCCCTCCTCTAGCAGTATACTGTTATCGTGGAGAAAAACCCTTTGTTAAAGCACTTTGGAGATACAGTAGCATCATCCTCTTCCCTTTTCTATTACCCTAAATCTGAGGTGGTTGAAAACTGCAGGCGATAGCGAGAAAGGGCCTCACTGAAACCTTTCCATCCTCCCACCGTCTTTTTTTTTTTTTTCGTTTGTTTATTCCACGCAGTGGGATAGTGAAGTTGGTGATTCATCTCTGATTGACAGAGAAAAGGTTGTATGAACTTGAATTTGAAGTGAAGCGTTATATAAACCCCTCATAGAGCAGCATTTATTTAGTCTTGTAAGCACAGGCCAGTGATGGACAGTAGCATTTCCTTTCTTGTCGACCCGTTGTTTAAAAAAAAAAAAAAAAAAACTCCCGCTTTCCTTTCTGTCAATGTCGTGAGTTCGCCACTGTAACACTTTCTTAACTCCGTCTCCCTTCTTGCAGTGTTGTGTGCCTGTGTGCCTTTCCCTGTGTGTTTGATTAATGTTTTGGCGACAGCTGATGCTGTACATGCATATATTAGTCCCAGTGGTAAAAAATTGTTTTGTATGTGTTTATATGTTATATACAGCAAATCTCAAAAGTTTGGACACAGCTCCTCCTCCTTTTATTCTTTAATCAAATTTTCCCCATCATTCATGTTTATCTCGTTTCATAGAAACACAGCTTGCATCTAAAAAAGTCAACTGTAGGTTCTAAATAAAGTGAAATAAATTTTGTACAATTCAAATAACTCTTTTCTGTGCGAAACGATCCTGTAACGTAATTTATTGCAAAGATGGCGAAGTTGGATTTTCTGCAGGAGGAACTCCAGTCTTCAGTGTCATATGATCCTAAAGAAAATATTCTGTTCGGATTTAAGCATGTCCAAACGTTTGACTGGTTCTGCAATATAGTTAGCATTTGATGTTTTGAAATAACGATGACGTCATGTTTTTTTTGTCAAAACATGAAAATCCCCTGTGATGAAGAGTTGCAGTGAAATGCAGGGGGTGGAAAACTTAGCTTTTATTCTTTCACTTTTATTGTGTGTGTGTGTGTGTGTGTGTGTGTGTCTCTTATTTTTCATTGACGTTGCTGTGTCATTGTATACTTTAGGTCTTGATGTTATAGAGGTTTCTATTCTGTGTATGTGTCTGATTGCACATGTGTCTTTCTCAATCTTAAGATCCCATGAAGTATAACAGTACATTTTTTTTTTTTAATGTTACTTATTCACATGTGAAATTTGGTGTTTTGTAAAGAAAGGGTTTGTGTTTTGTTGTCATCACTGTTCTTCTCTTGTCCTTTTGCTGCATATTCCAGCTGTGGAGTGAGGAAGTGGATAAAGTGAGTATCGGGCAAAGATCCACTTCTTGCTTTACTGCTGTATGAGCTGAAAACGTAGACGTGCATTTAATCAATTAGTTTTTATGGAGCAAATACAGTAAAAAAAAAAATACAGACTGCATATTGATTTACGCAATAATTGTTTACATAATAACTAGGGGTGTGACGAGATCTCGTGCCATGAAATGTCTCGTTGAGGTGAAAAGCTGTCTCGCAATACCACTATGACAGAGTGAGTCTCCAAGTGAGCGTGAAATAAGCATAGTAGACGCCACCGTTATGTTTACATTACATGCCGCTGCTATCATTTTTCTGTTGTATGTAAAAAAAAAAAAAAAAAAAAAAAAAAAAAACCCATTCAGTTGGAAAACGGTCGCTTTAGTTCTAAACCGATCTGCGCATATTATCTTGGCCGTACCAATTGAATTTGATATGGGACCCCTCAACTCCAGGCGTGTGTTTCCTGCCTTTTGTATTTTGAACCATTTGAAATTGTGGCATATAAGTCCCTGGGTTGTCCTGGGTCTCAGAGTCACACAGCTATTGTTGAAAAGGGTTCAGATACACAAAAGATGCTGGAAGACCAAATTGTGTAACAACAGCAGTAGACAAACTATGGATCATCCAGGTAACTACATAGTATTAAGCATCAAGCGTATTCGAACATGTTTGTCTTTAGGATTATATGTAAACAACCTTTAAATGAAATATTTTATACAGGTCAGTACTAAGTAAAAAAAAATAGCATTTTGTATGATCCCACTTATTTTGGTAAAATCATGAACATTTTGACCACTACTGTGAATGTGTTTTTTTGTTTGTTTTTTTTTGGCTAGTACTTTAAAGGTCTAATTGAAATGTCTGAATCATGCTCGAAAATCTCTTTTTGCGCTTTGGATGCTAACACTGAAATAATACTGACAAAACAACTTGTGGACAATTTGTGGGAAAAAAGTTCTGTTATGAGGTCAGAAGTTGTGAGCCGCGTAGTTCTAGGTCTGAATAGAGTCGTACAGAGGGGAAATCCAGTCTATTGAGTTTGTAGCAAAACCTTTTATAGTGCTTAGATACTGTCTTTACTGCTTATGATAATTCTAACTCATCAAGATGAACTGAAATATCATTCAATACAGGATTAGTTAAAAAGACTAATGATAGTTTTCTGCTCCTACTGCTTATATTTCTAGCTGTACACATCTGTCAGTCAGAATTAACCTAACAAACAATACAGATTTCAGCAAGTCTTGAATAACATATGGCTGTCTAGACAATTGGAAAAATTGAAAAAAAAATTTAAAGGTATTGAAAAAAGGCATTTTAAAAAGTCATTATTTCATACTTATTATAAACTCTATACTAAATGTTATTACAAATTTCAATTTTTTTTTTTTTGTCAGTCAAGTTATACATAAATCATTTCAACTACATGCATGTTTAATGTCTTACATTAATAGATGTGCTAAATGGGGGAGTAGCGAGCGGTTGAAGCACATGACGAGCTCATGTTGACATCATGTCGGGTCATGTGACGTGTGGTTAAGGAGCTTGGCCCGTGTAATGTGATTCATAGTTATCAGAAAGATGAAATGACTACAAATCAAAATTTTGTGTGGTAACTCTCATTCTATAAAACACTTTGTTTGCTTTGACAAGAATGTATAGGTCAGCTATGTGGGTGATGTCTCCTGCCTGTTTTTTTTTTTGGCTCCACCAGGCAGAACACGAGTTGCGTGTGGCTCAGACAGAGTTCGACCGACAGGCAGAGGTCACACGCCTCCTGCTGGAAGGAATCAGCAGCACTCACGTGAGTACCTGTATTCAAACCAAGAGAGTCGAAGTGCCACCGCCATTCAAAAGTTTGGGTTCGTGTGATATGAGCAGTTAGGGTCCGGTCACTTAGGGCCTCACCTCAACCTTCAAGTCACATTAGTGACATTATCCATTAGGCCACGACTGCCCCCAGTCATCAAAAACTTCTATTACGAAGCCGTGCTGTTATAATAGCTGCACTATGTCCTTTTGCATGTTGTCTGGAGGGGAGCATATGTTGCTCTAAAACCTTTATATACCTTACGGCGTTCATAGTGCCTTTCAAAACATGAAAGCTTGCCATACCGTTCGCACTTATGCACCTGCATACTATCAGAAGGTCCTCCTCCTCTTTAGCCCGGAGGACTCGCTGGCCGTGATTTCCAACAAGAAAGTGAAATTTGGATTCATCTGACCATAAAACACTTCTTCATTTTGAAACAGTCCGTTTCAAATGAGCTTTTGTTCACAAGACACAACAACGTTTCTGGACCATGTTCAGAAGATCATGTTTTTGCATGACATGGCATGACCGATTGTCTTTACCGACTGGTTTCTGGAAATATTCCTGGGCCCATTTATTAATGTCAGTGTCATCTGAGGACCTGAACACCATAGGCATCCAACTGAGGTCTTCAGCCTTGTCCCTTACACACACATTACTAGACGATGAGATTTGCAAAGATTTGATGTTGAGGGACATTGTTTTTAAAGTGTTCCACAATATTTTTACACTCTTTCACAGATTGGAGAGCCTCTGTCCGTCTTCACTTCTAAGAGACTCTTCTTCTCAAAGACATCCTTTTTATGTTACAGACCTGATGTCAGTTAACTTGATTAGTTGTTAGATGATCTCTCAACTGAATCTTTTCAAATTGTCTTGCTTTTTCACCCCTTTGCCAACTTTTTAAAAAACCCGTAGCAGGCATCAAATCTGAAATTAGCTCATTTAGTGGATGAAAGTATAGGATTTCTCAGTTTAAACATTTATGTTATGATATCTATGTTCTATGGTGAATATAGTATATAGTCTTTTACTTTTTATTTGATTCAAAAAAAGATCCCAACTTTCCGTATTCGGCTTGCACACTGAAGACAGAAGCAATGGTTGCTGAAAATTCAGCTTTGCCTTCACAGCAATGAACTACATTGGTTTGAAAATGTATTCTAAAAAAGGAAAACTAAATATAGTAATGTTTCACAACAATACAGTGTTTGGTGATGTATTGTCTACTTTTTAATTAGAAAAATTGTGACCCCAGTCTTTTGAACCCGTAGAGCGTAGGAGCGTATAAGGCTTTAAAAAACTTTAAAATGGTGTAATTCCATCGCAGGTGAACCACTTGCGCTGTCTGCATGAGTTTGTGGAGGCCCAGGCTGCTTACTACGCACAGTGTCACAAGCACATGCAGGATCTTCAGAAAGAGTTGAGCAGGTGAGAACTCGAGCTGCTGCAAACTTCAAAACAGCTATCTGTTCTTCCGTCCTAAAGCCATCGTAATCAAATACGACCATATTCTGTTAAATGATATTCTGGTAACTTTAGTCTATTTTTGCTAGAGAGAGATGTGGTAAAACATGTGAGTAACATATTCCCCTTTATGGCAACTGCTTTTCTAGAAAAGAAAGTCACAAGACTTCTTGAAATCGCCTTTTGAGCTTATGATTTTTTTTTCTGCTTTTTCTTTCCTGTTCTCAGCGCAAACGGAGATACGTGAGTAACTTTTTCCATCACACTAAAAAAAAAAAAAGGAAGAAAGTTTGCCCACTAAATTTAAATGATTGCATTCATGTGACCAGTCTTTCGCCATTTATATCTATTAGTATACATTATGGTTTTGAATCTGTTCCAGGTTTCCTAATGCTTTTGCAGTGAATGCTTCCACGTCAGGAGTGACAGCAGGCCCTTCTCCCCTTTCCACTGACACCCTAACTGGGGCTTCTCCACCTAGTCGCCCCCCAAATCCTTCCAATGCCCTTGAGTCCAGCACGCTGAAGATCGAGGAGGTGAAGCCTCCCGCCACCGGCACTCGCAAGGCCAAAGTGCTGTATGACTATGATGCTGCAGATACAAGTGAACTTTCCCTTCTCGCTGATGAGGTAAGACACGAGGAAGTCTGTTTTCCCTCTTTAACAATAAGCCACAAACTACTCGTAAAGTAGTCAGGCTACAATCAAGCTACTCTTCTGAGGTTACTAATAAAAAGTTGCTAGCTAAAGTGAAACTACTTTCTTATATGGAATAATAAATATATATATATATATATATAAAAAAAAAAAAAAAAAAAAAAATATATATATATATATATATAT